>NC_141686.1:81578141-81855988 GCF_964263255.1 Lissotriton vulgaris
CTCCCGTGGACTGGCAAGGTGCTGGAAAAGCACATAAATGCCCTCTTGGTCCAGTTTTTGGAGAATCACTCCCTACTGCACACCTCCCAGACAGGCTTTAGACCTGGCCACGGGACTGAAACCGCCTTGCTAGCAGTTACCGAAGAGTCTCGAAGAATACTGGATCAAGGAGGATCAGTGGCAGTGATCCTCCTTGATCTAAGTGCTGCCTTCGAAACGGTCAGCCATGCTACTCTGCTGAACCGTCTCCAGAACATCGGAGTCTCGGGAAACGCACTAAGGTGGTTCAGCTCCTTCCTGGCTGATAGATCTTTCCAGATCATTGATGGGAACACAACATCTACCAGCAAGCCTCTTAGCTGTGGAGTTCCGCAGGGCTCATCGCTGAGCCCTGTACTGTTCAACGCATACATGAAACCACTGGCTGGGGTAGTAGAACCTTACGGCATCAAAATCGTGTCGTACGCCGACGACACCCAGCTAGTGGTTTCATTGGCCCAAGAGAACGGTGGGCAAGCCTCAGCCGGCCTGCTGAACTGCTTGGAGAGCGTGAGGGAATGGATGACCAATTCCTCCCTCAAACTGAACGGAGGAAAGACTGAACTTATGCTCCTGGGTCCAGCCTCACCACTATCTTTTTCTTCCTTGTGGCCCGCTGGCCTAGGGGCACCTCCTACCCCCAAGGACAGTGTTAAGAGCTTGGGAGTCTGGTTAGACCACAAACTCTCCTTCTCCACTCAGGCCACCAAGTTGTCTGCCACCTGTTTTGGACTATTAAGAACGCTGAGGAAGGTCCTGCCACTTCTACCTCTGGATGCCAAGAAGGTGGCGGTACAAGGCCTCATCCAGTCCCGTTTGGACTCAAACAACGCCCTATACCTAGGGGCGCCTGAGATGACTCTCCGAAAGCTACAGGTGGTACAAAACTGCGCAGCACGTACCATACTCCAAATCCCACGGTCTCAGTCCGTCAGACAGGGACTGAAAAGCCTACATTGGCTGCCTGTGAGACAGAGAGTGGCGTTCAAGGCTCTGTGCATCACACACTGGGCCTTCTGGAAGACCTGAGCAGCAATCAACGCCAGCCTTGTCACCCCCTACCACCCTAATAGGAACCTCCGGTCTACCGTGCTTTTCTGGCAGCGGTACCCAGAGTAAAGAGAGCCAGGTCCGGGGGCAGGATGTTCTCGCTGAACGCCGCCAAGCTTTGGAATGCCCTCCCCCTTGCTCTTCGATCCACACCCGACCTGCTGTCATTCCGCAGGAAACTGAAAACTATACTATTCATGAAGCCCCTTTAGTTCCTCGTGTGCTCTGCCACGTCTCTGTCTATACTCAGCGCTTGGACGCCCCTGGGCAGCAACTGCGCTTAACAAATCGATAAATAAATAAATAATAGTGTGTGTGTGGGGCTGTGTGTGGGGGGCTGTGCGTGTGTGTGTGGGGCTGTGTGTGTGTGGGGCTCTGTGTGTGTGTGGGGCTCTGTGTGTGTGTGTGTGTGTGTGTGTGTGTGGGGCCCTGTGTGTGTGTGTGTGTGTGTGTGTGTGTGTGGGGCTCTGTGTGTGTGTGGGGCTCTGTGTCTGTGGGGCTCTGTGTGTGTGACTGTGTGTGTGTGTGTGGCTCTGTGTGTGTGTGTGTGTCTCTGTATGTGTGTTTGTGGCTCTGTATGTGTGTGGGTGGCTTTGTGTGTGTGTGGCTCTGTGTGGGTGTAAATGCAATCGGTCATGCATTTGTGAGCTATTAAGCTATTGGCACTGTAAATGACAATGCCATTTATTTAACGATTAAGCTATTGGCAATGTAAATGACAATGACATTTATTTATTATTTTAAAAAAAATGCCATGAGCAATGCCAATAGCTCTACCTTTAATAAGGCCGAGACCATTGCATTGTAAATGCTTGTTTAATTTAATTGCTGCACCGACCAAGGGACAGTAATCAGTGTCTGCATGGGGAGCCATGTGTTTCTTGTCCATGCAGTTCAGGGTGCGGTCTGCCAGTCCTGCTCGGTGACAGATGTCTGGGCGTCTGCCAAAATAACCTGCAGGCAATGCAGCGGGGACAGGGTAGGTGGTGGACAGGCAGCATGAACTTCTGCTTTGGGGTGCATTTTTGCATGCAATTTCCTACCTCCTCATGCTGTGGGCACTTGGACCCGGGCTAAGTGTGCTTGTGTGTGGGGTCTCATAGAAGGGAGCAGGCATGTTAAAATGAATGCAACTAAGATCCATTTAAGATAACATAGGACAACTCTGTTCATGTAAATCTGCTCACATATCTGTCTGGCGTTTGTTCTTGGGTGTGCAGAGCACATAGTTCGTCCTTAGTGTAAACAGACCTAACCAGATTGAGAGACATAAGCATAAATGCTCTCCAGCTCCAACAAGGTCAGACTCAAGTGTGACATAGGATTCACTTTGTTCCATCCCTATTGGCTGATTGGCAGGCTGGTTGCTAGCAGTCACTTGAGGGGTGATACAGCCTTTTGTACGGATCACTGGGTAAGGACTACATCATCCCATTCCATGTAAGACTAGGGTTGTATTCAGTGACTGGGCCTTTCCCCAGAGTCTCTAGGCAGAACAGTTTAATAAGAATGGGTCAGAACCTGCTCAACAGGAGTCCATTTCATGAGGGTGAGTGACTGACCACGTAAAATGGCAAAAGTACTCTTCCACTAAGCTGATGGACACATGCCCATTTCTCCTATAATTAATAACTACTGGATCTCTGCTGTCTTTACTTGGAAGGGCGACATCCTGAGTAGACGTTAAGAGCTACCTAGATGTTACAGCCCTGTCCTGCCCATCCCATTCTAACCTGGACCCATCTGGGACTGGCCTGCATCTGGCCCCTTAGCTAAAGGGCCTGAAGTGTTAATCTCTAGGTTACAAACACCGCTTGTAAAACATGAGCAAATGGATCATTCAAGGACTGGTCTGCAAGCCCTCCGGTGTCTGATGAGCTACCTTGTGAACCAGGCCCAGCACCGCCACTGTGGAGGACTGACCAGATAGACCATGACAACAAGCGAGTGAATGCGAGCAAGCATTATTCATGACCCTAAACTTCTACTCTAGTGACGTAACGCTGTACAAAATTCCCAAATAAACCAAAACATAATGGTTCAGTGACCTTTAATGAGTGTCCTCAGACAGTGAACCAGTTCTTATTCAGCAACAGATCAGGTGAGTGAGCAGCAGAAATCGCTTTTTATAAGTGTATTGTATACTGTGTGCCTTACTTTTAAATTGACCCATTGATCACTCTGGTCATTATTTTTTAAACCCACCTCTGTCCCTTGCTCCTCCGATCCTGCTTGCCCCACTGCAGCCGATTAGGCGCTGCCGGGGTTCAGAGCAGAGGCCACCATCTTAGGTGAGGAGCAGGCGAGCGGTACAGTGCTCGGCCCCTCCCACCTCTACGTCCATAAAATGATACCTCCACCTAGGAAGCACAGCGGACGAGCGCAGCGGCGCGCCGAAGACGCGCTAAAGACAAGCCCGTCTGCGCCCGTCCGATCAAGTTGCTAATTTAGCACTGGACCATGCCAGGACTTTCTTAGTAGGCGATCTAAATTATTGGTTCAATGATCCCATGGAAAGCCCTCAATCGGCTGAATTGACCGAACTTATGTCCAATTTAAACTTTTCACAGTTAGTGCTCTCCCCTACTCATTGCAAGGGCCACATTTTAGACCAGGTGTGGACCAACACTATATGTGTGACAACTCCATTAACCCTGCCATATCTTTAGTCTGATCACCGAATCCTCAAATTTAATATATGTTTCGACCTCGCTAGGACTACCACACCAACTACAGGCGGTCTAGCTAGGAATTGGAATGCTATTGATAAAGCAGCTTTTTTACAATCACTAGCCAACTCCACTCCCACCCTTCATTCTTAACTCCTCAGAATCCAATCTTTCAGGCTGGCTACAAGCTGCTAGTGATTTACATGCCCCCTACAAAAAAGTCAGACTGGCACGGCGCGCTGACGCCCACAGATGGTTTTCTTCTGACCTAAAATCCAAGAAATCAGCCTTGCGGCAGTTGGAAAGTCAATGGCGCCGCGACTATGACCCTGAGTTAAAGATTATTTATTTAAGGGCCAGGAAGGAATACATGAATGCCATTTCCGCTGCGAAGGCGGCTTATTTCTCTTCTCGAGTATTTAAATCTTCAAATAGATCCAAGGATATTTTTTCTATTCTTAACGAACTTGGATAATGTCCGCCCCAGGATAATTCCTACCCAGTCTCTCTGTGACTCACTTAATACTTATTTCAGTGAGAAAATTGTAGACATTAAAGCCAGCATCCCCCAGCCTGTGACCCCAATTACTACTGGTATGACAATTAAGAATAGCCCTGGCACTCTCAGCAGTTTTCCACCAAGAGTTAAATCTGGTGCCCCTTCGGATAGTTGCCCTCCTCACGTCCTGAAAGAGTGTTTTTCCATTCTTCCGGCCCCTGCTCTTACACTCTTGAATGATTCTCTGACTTCCGGTCTAGTTGCTCTAACCTTCAAGGAAGCCACTGTCATACCACTGTTGAAAAAACCTGGGGCTGATCCATCTTGTAAGGCAAACTACCGCCCTATTTCCTTATTGCCCTATTTGGCTAAGATATTGGAGGCTCACGTAGCTGAATGTCTCTCCAACTTCTTAGACGAATCTGGCTGTTTTGACCCCCATCAAGCAGGGTTCCGGCCGGCACATTCAACAGAGGCAGTGGTAACCACAGTCCTGGACACTCTCCGGGACTGTGCTGATAGGCATTCTCCTCAGGCTCTGGTGCTCCTTGATTTGTCGGCCGCGTTCGATCACAACATCTTGATCGACCGTGTCGGACAGGCCGGCATCCGGGACACGGCGGCCTGTTGGCTGATGTCCTTTCTGGAGAATTGTTCTCAAGCAGTACACCTCGGAGACCTAGCTGGTTCTAAACAGTCCATCACATATGGAGATCCACAGGGCTCCTCCCTGTCACCCCACCTGTTCTATCTCTACATCCTCCCACTGATTCAGGCCCTTAGAGATGAGCAGGTGAGGGTTTTTAATTACGCTGACGATTTACAGCTGCTTTTTACGATTGACAATTCTGAAACTTCCATCTCGCACTTCCAATCTACCATGAGGTTCATCAAAGCATGGATGGGCCAAAACCAGTTGAAATTAAACCCGGGAAAAACAGAGTTGGTCCTCACTGGAGACAGCACCAAGCACTGGGGTCCCCACTACTGGCCATCGGCTTTGGAGGAAGCCTCGACTCCCTCACCATCGGCTAAAACGCTTGGGGTCACTGTGGACAGTGACCTTTCACTAAAAACACAAGTGGGCTAGGTGGTCTCTAAATGCTTTTTCCAACTAATAAAAATCCGAAAGGTTCGGCCTCTTCTCACTTTGGAATCAATTACCCAAGTAGTGATTGCCACCGTTCTGTCCCATCTGGACTACGCGAACTCCATTTATTTAGGTCTCCCCCTCTATTTGTCAAAACGCCTCCAGATGGTACAGAACTATGCTGCTAGACTGATTTTGAATCAACCCAGGTGGCACGCAGCCACTCCCTTACTCATGAAACTCCACTGGCTCCCAGTTATCCAACGCTGTGCTTTCAAAACAGGATGTATGATCTTTAAATCCCTACATTGCAAAAGCCCCAAATTCATTGACCAACTTATCACAAAATCTGTACCATCTCACAACCTACGTTCATCCCATCATGGCCTTCTCCAGACGCCCCTTTTTAAACTCAAGCGCTCTGGCGGTCGTAGGTTTGCAACATTGGCTCCTTGTCTGTGGAACACCTTCTCTCTTGGGATTCGGACCTGCCAGGACCTCCTCTCATTTCGGAAAGCTTTGAAGACCTGGCTGTACAGACAAGCATACCAATAACTCTCCTCCTCACATCCATGACTATGTCATTGTTGATCTTAGCGCCAAGAAACCAATCGGTGATAGTGCGCTTATTAACATAACATTAACAGGTAAGGTAAGCATAGTCTCCAGAGTTACCACTGCCTTTTGCCATACTATGCCACTGCTGTGTTTTAGGGCCATCCTGTATTACCACGTCCAGTCCGCGCGATACTTCAGCTTTACGCTTCCTCAATCATGCGCAGGTCTCACCAGCAGTACCTCAATTCTTATTCACCTGTGCTTCAAACAGTGAAGAGAAAGAAAAAAGGGATGGAAAAGAGATGGAGGCAAAAAGGGGGTGGGATGAGAAAGGAAGACTACAAAGGAGAGGAAGGGATGGAAGAAGAGAAAGAATGGAAAGTAGAGAGAGAAAGGAAGGAGGAACAAGGATGAAAGCATGAGTGTGAAGGAAACACGGAGAAGATTACACACAGAGTAAAATGATACAAATAAAATAAAAGTGACAATGTGAACAGTACAACAATAAGTGAATAAAAACAATTAAAACCACTCCCTCCTATAATAATTCAATCCATCACAGGGTCCTGGGATCTTCGAGGCTTGTGCGCATTCCTGAATCACCGAAGAAGCCAAAAGGATGTTGGAACCTTCTTTACCAATGCACCTGACCACAATAACCAAAATAATATTTCCCTTTAAATCTGAGGAAGGGAAGAGTGTGCACACTGATATCCACCCACCATCACAATGATAGTTCTATACAGAACTTGAACACAGTTAGATTTATAAACACAGGTGCACCACATATAGGAATTGTGCAAACTAGGTCACAAGCTTGACACAAGAGAAACCAAGAGGGGGCGTGGCTTAGGCGCCGACTGGGATGGCTGTGTGAGCGTGTAGCTCCGCGCCGGGTCCCGCTATCATCCTGCAAATCTTGCCCTCGGTGCCCCTGGAGGTGCGCATCGGCTGCATGAGGGGTTGCTGACCCGGAGGGGAGAGTCTGGATTCCGTCGGGACCCCGGGAGACGCACGTTGCCGGACCTTGGAGCCTGGAAGGAGCCGGTCGGCGAATAAAGGGAAAATGGCAGCGCTTGCAGCTCGGGAGCTCTAGAGGCTGCGCACCTGGACGAAACAGGCGTGCTGGAGGCTGCTGGGCAGAGCGAGCGGGGCGGAGACCCGAGGCAGGGACCATTGGAGTTGGTCCGGAGCGGCGGTGGCACTGCATAATTGCAGTCCGGTGAGAGCGGTGCCCTTCCCCCTCCCGCTTCCCTGATCCTTGGCGAGAGGGCCTGGTGTATGACTGATTGCCCCCGGGCGGAAGCGCTGATAGCCTGCGGTGGCCGCTCGCCGGCGGAGCTGCTGCGGCTTTGCTGGCGGGGCCAGCGGTAACAGAGGGGCTCGATCACCCGGATGGAGAGCGCTGAGGGGAGGCAACAGACTGCAAGGCGGCTGTAGTATTGGACTTGGACCCGACCCCCCCTGGATCCTGCATGCCCCGGGGAGCAACCGGAGCTGGGATTGATCAGTGTGCCTAGCAACCAGCGGCAGGGGCTGCCCAACTGGAGATCGTGAGGCATTGGACTGGTGGAACAGATGATAGAGAGCAGGGCAGACTGCAACATACACTGCGTGGTGCTCGTTTGAGCAGTGGGTGCGATTGGCCCTGGTCTACATCTGCCTGCCCTTTTGGAGGGGTGCAGTGGGCTTGCTGCCCTAGAACTTGCGGCTCCTGGGGGAGCTGTGGGAGTGCTGGTGGCGTTATGCAGCACACGACCGTGGGTCGGAGGTTGGCGGCTGTGCACAGGAGGGGGCCTGAGGGTGTTATAAGGGCTGACTGGATCAGTGGCAGTGCTTGCTGACCCTATTATCATCCACCACTGAGCAACGCCGGGAGGTGCCTGGAACCGAGGAGACAGAGGGGTAACCACAGTGAACTGTGATCAGTGGAAGCAGCCCGAGTGGCGCATATTTCACAATCAAGATGGCCGCTCTGGATGCTGGCTTCGCTGCGCCACGGGGACAGGAAGGTGCGATTGCCTTGGCCCAAGATGGCGGTGCTCAACCCCCATTGGAGGCCTCGCCGCAAGAACAGAGGCTGAACCAGTGCCTTGACGCTATACTGGAGGCAATTGCTGCTACAAAGAAATCGCTGCATCAGGACATTGCGCAGGTAGCGACGGGGCTGGGCCTACTGAGGGCAGACCACGCCAAGCTCTCTGATAGAGTGAAATCGAACGAACAACTGCTTCAAGACCTGAAACCGGCAGTGGTAACCGCAGAACATAAACTGACGGATATCCTCGGCCGTCTGGCGATCCTGGAGCGACGAGCGGAGGATGCGGAAAGTCGTAACCGGAGGAACAACGTGAGGGTAGTGGGGCTTCCAGAGAAAATTGAGAAAGGTGATGCGGTGTCCTATATGGAGAACTGGTTTAGAACAGTTGTGGCGCCGGAGGGTCTGTCTCCCTTCTTCTCCCTGGAGAGAGCGCATAGGGTCCCTGCCAAGCCGCCCCTGGAGGGCCGACCGCCTCGGCCGATGGTGGTCTAATTGCTGCACTATAAGGACCGTGATCTGTTAATACAGAGGGCACGATCCCAGGGTCCCTTCCAGGTGGACAATGGCAGAGTCACGATCTTCCCGGATTACACGCAGGACGTTCAGAAAAGCAGAGCATCCTTTTTATCGGTGAAGAAGGAACTGAGAGAGGAGGGGATCCAATATTCCTTGCTTTTTCCTGCCAAACAGAGAGTGAAAGAAGTGGGTCCGGTCATCAAGGATCAAACTCCTGACGAGGCATGGTCGTGGCTTGAACTGTATCGTGCAGGGACGGATCGTGCGCACAAAGGCGGCAGGGATCGGCAGAAGCCAGTCAGGCTCAGAAAGTCACAGCGCATCCACTCCCGGAGTAAGCTCAAAAGGGCCGAGTGAGACGCACAAATGCCGGCTGACAGGAGGGGTGCGCTGGCTGCTACGGCGACCATCACAGGGCCGCAGCAGGAGAAAACATCTGGTGGATCGGAATCGGAGGAGGAGGGAGAGAAATCCGGAGGGGACGACTCGGATGTGGGGGGTGCGAGGGGGCCGGCGGTCACGCCACAAACTGCGGATGGCTTGTTTAATGAGTGAGGCTTGAGAATAATGGACAATCCTGGGGTGCCTGTAAGTACGGACTCTCCAGATCTTTATTGGACTACCAGGTATGGGGCTGTATGAGCAGTTTGGGACTGCGGGCGCGGGGTGGTAGCTCTGCCACCCTGGTTCGGCACTCCATCGCCCTCTTGAGGCCCTTAAGGCCTTCTGTGGTGACGACCACAGGTTAGCATAATGTGTGGGGTGTTAAAGGTTTGGAACGGGGCTGAAGCTGGGTTATTAGGTCCTGTCCTGGGGAGGGGGGTTTGGGGAGTTGTGGGGAATGTTTTGAAGGGGGTATACAATTGCTGCAATGTGGGGGTCATTTGTTGGCTAGTGCCACTGTGCAGAAAAGTACTTCATGGGGACGTTACCTAACTTGAAATGCGTTACATGGAATGTCCGCGGTATTCGTACGATGGTGAAACGTCATAAGGTGCATGCCTACTTAGTGAGGAGGGGCGTTCAGATTGCAATGCTTCAGGAAACTCACCTGACCAAGAAAGAGTGCGGGGCTTTACAGACGAGGTGGCGGGGTCAGGTATTTGGCACGACTTACTCAGCATTCGCCAGAGGGGTGCTAATATGGATACGGGCGGGTACGCCATTTCAAGTTACGAGTCAGCGGGTGGATCCCGAGGGTAGATATGTAGCGGTTGAGGGGCGTCTCTATGGTAGGGAGGTGGTGTTGTGTAATATATATGCCCCCAACTCCGATCAAGCTCATTTCTTTGAGGGTTTATCGCGCTCGCTGGCCTATTTCTTAGCGGGCCCTATCTTATTGGCGGGAGATTTTAATTGCATCTCTGATGTGCAGCTGGATAGGTCGCACCCACCACTGGTAGATTCCCCGGTATGCAGGCTGGCAACCCACAGGAGGGAATGGCAGGAAAGGTGGGGATTGGTGGATGTGTGGAGGGCACAGCATCCTGAGGTCAGGGATTATTCTAATTTTTCCACGCTGCACGACCTACATGTTAGACTAGACTCGGTGTTGTGTGGTGGCCCCTTGGCGAATGTGGTGACTCATTCTGAGTATTTGACTAGGACCATTTCAGATCATAATCCCCTGTTGATCTCAATGCAGTGGCAGCAGGTGAGATCGGCAATTCCATCATGGCGACTGAGTCCGTATACACTGGAAGATCTGGTGTTTAGTGACACGATTCGACAGGGTATTGACTGCTATTTTGAAGAAAATGGGGGCTCAGCCACGACAAGGTTGATTGAATGGGATGCGATGAAAGTAGTGGTGAGAGGGGTATGCATGGGCAGGTTTTCGAATGTGAGAAAGACGGTTTTGAGTGACCTTGCGAAAGCGGAAGAGACGTTGAGGGGGTTAGAGCAGCGAAGGCCCGAGCGGCCGGAGTTACAGGAGCGACTGATGCAGGCTAAAGAGGTGGTGGCGACTGAGACGGAAAGACTGCGGTGCTATGATTACAAGTTGTATGTTGTTAAGGTGCATGAGGAGCGGGATAAAGTGGGCACGCTCCTTGCCAAGCTAGCTGATCCAGGACCTAGGGGGTGCCCGGTCATGAGTATACGACGCGAGGATGGAGAGGTAGTTTATTCTCAATCAGCGGTACTGGCGCGCTTCCAGTCCTACTATACGGGACTGTGCGAATGCCACCTGGAGGCCGAGGCCTCGGAGATAGGTGAATACCTGGATCCGATCCCCTTACCGATGATGGATAACGATGAGGCAAAGGAACTGGGGGCCCCATCCTTTAGCCGAGATAAGGGGGGCAATTAAACACATGGCACGGAACAAAACACCAGGGGTAGACGGGTTACCAATAGAATTCTACGCCAAATTCGTAGATATACTGGCGCCCAGACTGTTGACGGTATACACGGAAGCGAAACAGATGGGGTGTTTACCTGAGTCCATGAGGGAGGCACTAGTGGTGCCGCTGTTGAAGCCGGGCAGGGATGCGTTAGATGTGTCCTCTTACCGCCCGTTGTCTATGCTAACGGTGGACTATAAGATCTTGAGTCGCATCCTGGCTACCAGGCTCCTGCCACATATGACCACCCTGGTGCATAGGGATCAAGCGGGATTCATCCCGGCAAGGAGCACTTCGATGAACATTCGACGTTTGCTCCGAGTCATAGATGGCGCTGAGGCATCAGCCCAGGATCCCGTGGTATTGGCAGTCGATATCGAAAAGGCGTTCGATAGCCTCGAATGGGAATACCTGGATGGGGTGCTGTTGAAGTTTGGGGTTGGGGAAGGATTTCGGAGTTGGACGAGGGTGCTTTATTCGTCGGCAAAGGCGCGAGTACGACTGGGGCCTATAGTATCTTCGGCCTATCCGGTTTGTAGGGGAACGCGACAGGGCTGTTTGCTGTCTCCTCTGCTATTTGCTTTGGTGATGGAGCCGTTGGCAGCACGGGCACGATCGGGTGCCGTGTATGACGGGATAGCGCAAGGGCATGAGTCGCACTACATATCATTATACGCTGATGATCTGTTATTGTACCTGGAAGATCCTGGGCGATCTCTAGAGGGTGCAGTGGACATGCTGAGCAGATTCGGGTGGCTGTCGGGCCTCAGGGTGAACTGGACTAAGACCTGTATATTCCCATTGCGGAAGAGTACGCTCTGCCCACAGCTTACAAGAGAGGTGGTGTGGGAACCCTCCTGTTTCACCTACTTAGGGGTGCGCATCTATCATGAGGCGGTGGACCTCTTGGAGGGCAACGTGGAGCGCTGCATTCGCGCGCTGAAGGGTTGTATGGACTTCTGGGCCTCCCTCCCTCTATCTGTGTTGGGTCGGGTGGCACTGTTGAAGATGGTGGCACTCCCGCGGCTACTCTATTATTTTCGAACGCTACCGGTATGGATCCCGCAGCGGATCTTTAAAGAGTTGAAGACATTGGTGACCGGCTTCCTCTGGGGCCACGGACGGCGCAGGGTAGCACTGAATACTCTGACTAGGCCCAAGACCGAAGGGGGATGGCCGTTCCCGACTTTGAGTTATATTATCTGGCGGCACAACTCCAGGTATTAACACAGAATGTGGCCAGAGAATTCAGGGGTCCTGACCATGAACGGGGGATTGGCATCCAGAGATATGTTTTGTCTTATATCATAATGCAACAGAAACTGGATGTGAAGGAGCTTACGATAGAGGAAAGGACGCTTAAATTGTGTTGGAATAGGAGCTTAAAGAGAGCAAAAAGAGACCGGCCGTATGCACCGGAGATACCGCTGGGAATGTTGACCGCGCTACCACATGGGGGCGATTGGTCCCAATTGTTGACGTGGGAGGAGCTGGGCTTGCAGGTGGTGGGAGATCTCTATACTGATGTGACGTTAGTCCCGTATCAGATGTTACAGGAGCAATTTGGCTTGCCGGACGGAACCTTCCTACTGCACGCAACAAATTGTTGGGAATGCACAAGGATGCAGCCTAGGGCTCGATGGTGCAGGGGGGGGGGGTTTCGAGGGGTAAATGTAGATACTACACGATATAACTGACCTGATGCCCGAGAAGGGCACACACTGAGGCATTTGCCGGGGAACAGAAATTTGGCGCGCTGCCCTGCCTCCGGGATGTGGGCTAACTGGCTGTGTAATGTATTTCTGTCATGTTAACTGTCGGGATGCCACAAGTGTACTGGTTGGTCTATTTTGTGGTCTTGTCTCTAACTCTGCAATAAAAATATATTTACAAAAAAAAACAAGAGAAACCAAGAATCAATTCCAAAACGTTTTTTTATCAAAAGGGTCTTTTCATTTTATTTTGGTAGGTCTCCACACATTTTTAATAATAATTTTTGAATCCCTAATGCTCCACCTGCAATTGCGTCATGGCTCAGTATGCATTTCTTAGTTTAAATGTTCCCATTACTCTTGCTTTTCTTATAACACTGTTTATATACTGTACACATGATTCCTTTGGATATGTTTTTATCGGATGCATCGAATTGTGAAAAAACAAGACAAATTTTTGATGTTGTCACTTTATGACTCTCTTTCCAAATTCATATATATGTGCATTAAAATCTATTCCTGTACTCTCAAATACAGTGATATGATGACCCTGATGTGGGCCCGTCAAATAGAGCTGCCCTGTATTTGTAAATATACATCTATTAGACCATGCCCTGTGCATGATGGTAATAGTTAATGGTATTCCTAGTCTGCACTTTTTTCACAAGGGGATTGTGAAAGCTTTGGCCATTATCTGGCCCGGATGTCATATGTCTCCTTCTTGATGTAGAAGATATGATTTAGACAAAGTAACACTGACATCGGGATGTTTTTAAGTATGTAATTGTTTGTTACTCGGCGGAGTTGACAGATGATTCATAATTGTAATGATCTGTTTATATGTTTTGTTTTTTGTTACAATACAGCCCTGAAGAAGTCCCGTATGGAACGAAACGCGTCGGCTGTGTTTCTTTGACAAATGGACTAATAAAGAAAAGACCCTTTTGATAAAAACCGTTTTGGAATTGATTCTTGGTTTCTCTTGTGTCAAGCTTGTGACCTAGTTTGCACAATTCCTATATGTGGTGCACCTGTGCTTATAAATCATTCCTGAATTACCTGCAATCCAGTGAATCATTATCACCATCAATGCTTTGCATCCTATCGGACTCTCCAAGCCCTTCACTGCAGATTCGTCCTGCAGCACAACAGAAACATACCCCCCACTCTGTTCTCTCTCTCTATATATATTATATATTATATATATATATATATATATATATATATATATACACACACACACACACACCCCCCACACACACCCCCCTCCCCCGTCCCCCCCTCCCACCCTGCGTGCGTTCTGCCCAGTGACTGGTGGGTATGGAGCAGGCCGCAACGAGCCGCGTGGGCGGTGCCGCCCGAACCCCCGGCAGCGTCGCACAAGCTTCGGGGGAGTCAGAAGAGCGATGACGCCTCTTCGACTTCTTATGCCTCTTACCTGAGGACTTGGAGCCCGAGGAATGATGTCTACTCCCGGAGCTATGACGACTATGGACCCGCGACCGGTCCCTTGACCTCCTTCCGGACCGGGACCTCGAACGGCGCAGGGCCGACTGCCGGAGCTCGAGGCGCTTGCGGGACCGCTCCCGCCTAGCCTTCGACGTCAAGGCCCGGCAGTCGGGGCACGACTTGTCGTCGTGGTCGGGCCCCAGGCAATGAAGGCACCGGCGATGGGGGTCGGTAACCGACATCAGTCGGCTGCAGTCGACGCAGAGTTTGAACCCGGGCAACCCTACCAGCACCGTCTGAGTCGGTCGACTCGAAAAGCAGATCAAAAAGATCCAAAAAGTTTAGTCAAAAAGTGACTAAAGGGTACCACTTTCTCCAGGCCTGCGCTTGCTGGCGCGGAAAAAAGAAGAACTGACGTCAGCGCGTGAGGGCGGTGTCTAAGTTCTCCGACGACGTCATCCCGGCGCCAACGACGGATGCGGAGCCGCAGAGGACGCCTACCGACGCACAAGGGTACTGCTAAGCAAAATTTTCCGGATCCAGTCTGACACCTGGGGATATTCTAAGGTAAGGAATCTAATACTAACCTGTTTCTTTCACATAAGTCTTTTCTCCTAATGGAAATGAAATGTTAATGTTTCTGATTAAAGCATGTATTTTCAACACACGCTTTTTAATCGATGTGTGTTATTTTTAGGTCCATTTAGCTTCAGAGCCGTGTGGGTGTAATACAGATTCCATATGCTTTTCTCATCCGTTTCTGGCAGCCTGCTGTGAACCGTGTAGACAACTTGTCCCCAAATGAAGCTAATCACCAGGGACACCGACCCTTATTCCTTACAAACTTGCCACAGACCGTCTCAAAGCGCTCCCTGCAATGCTCCTTGACTGATTGTGATGTTCTACTCGCTCAGTAAAAAGACAATGATTTGAACAGCTAAACATGTCAAGGCTGACTCGGGAACTACGGAGCATGTGTTTGGCAAGGACAACTGCCTGGCTTCTCAGGAGAGGAGCAGTAACTCATTTGCCTGGCCAGTTTTGCATGAATTTCTTGCCTGATTGGCACTTCTTAGAGCCACCTGTTGGGTACTGATTTGAGACAATTTCTGAAGATTAGGTGTCTGGGGAAGAAGTATCCCCTGTGTCGGATAACTCTTTTTTATGGTGTATAATCTATCTTCTGCAGATTCTTCACCCCTTTTGAGGTTGGGCCAGTACTAGAAAGGTTCCATTGTAGGTTTGGGTTGATACTTACATCTGACTAGTTTACCCCTCCTTAGGCTTTGGTTGGCCGCCAGGAAAAATAAGCACTGGCATAGCCAATAGGTCTCACCTTTGGGACCTTATACGTGTTTAGCCATACAACAGTTGTTGATGCACCAAGGATATTGTGCTGCATAACTAAATACTTGTAAGGTCCCAAAAGCGAGACCTATTGGCTATGCCAATGCTTGTTTTGGTAGGCACAGGGAGATTAAGTGATTTGCCTAGAATCACAGGATGTGGAGTCGACCCGAGGCTCGAACCTTGGTTTCCCAGCTCCAAAGTCGGCAGGCTAGCCGTGAGACCACGTCCTCTCCCCATGTGGAGGGTCATGCCAATAGGACAAGTGACAGAGTTGTGATTGTGAGAGGTTTTGGGAGTGTGAATGAGGATGGTGACAGAATTTGGTAAATTGATTGGGAGTGACAGGGATGGTGAGAATGATCGGGACGAGCAGTGTGAAAGATGGAAATGACGACGAATTAAAAAGGGTACAAAGATGGTGAGAGAGTTTGTGGTTAAAAGGTTGGCAGGGACTGCAAGAGTGGCAAAGTCTGGGAGTTTGACATGACCAGGAAGGTGGCCTGGACAGGGGTTGGGTATGTGACAAGAAGGGGAGGTATGAAGAAGACAGCAATGGGGTACAGTTGGCAAAGATGGGGAGCACAACAGTCATAGGTAGTGTGAAGGGGGTTGGGATGGTGACAGAGAATGGAGAAACTACAGCAATTGGGAGGGGGTACAGTGCAGGTATTCTTTGACGTCCCATGCAAGATTACTGCATTAGCTTAGTGTCAACATCATCTTCGAGAAGAAAAACCTAGCACTCTCTCTAATGATCGGTAGTGGGTGTGTAGGCAGGCTGGACCCTTACCAAAGGTATATTAGCGCACGCTCGTTACTAGGAATATGCCCCATACATCTTTTCTCCCCCTTATGTATTATCCACTGACCCCAAGCCTCATCTCAGCACCGATCCATCTGCTCCCACACAACTGTTCCCACCGGTCTTTATATATCCGCCGATAACTGTTACTCAACATATCCATTACTCACCTGCCTCCTATGCCCTGGCCTCTACTCTTTGACATCTCACTGTCCCCACATCCAATACCACCTACCTGTCACCACCCAATTGCCCCCACATACACCCTTTTCCCATCCATCTGATACCCATCCCGCTGATCACACTGACATTACTCACCCACCTCATTACCTAACCTATTGCTCCAGCCCCATCCTAATTCCATCCATCTCCCCTACTAGCCTTACCGCCACACCCCTGCCTCACCACAGTCACAATCCACCTGTCCCCACCTCAGGCAATGCCCACCTGACCTGACCTGACCCAACCCCCCCCCCCCACCCTTTGGTCACTAACAACCGGCCCTGGCAAAAAGTGCTCAGACGGCTCCCCCCCTCCACACTCGGGGGGAGGGGGTGGGGGTATGGAGCTGCCACCACACCCTTGCCCCATCTGCCGTGCCATAGAGGAACCTCTGAAAGGGAGAATGAGCGACAGATAAAGGCAGAACTCGTGCTCGACTGACCCCTCTCTGAATATCAGGACAGGTATTGCATTACGGGATGGAACCCACAGCTCACTCCACCCTCCTCTCTGTCCTACTTAATATTTCTAAAGCAATTGAGAAACAGCTTGATAAATACACTGCAATATAATTAGCACTCCGTGTTGGCAATAAATATGATCAGAAAGATGTTCGCTGGCCCGGTAGATGACTCATTGTCAACACTATAAAAAAAGCATTTGCAATGCAATAGGTTTCGCATTTGTGAGAGTTACAGCTATTGGTGTTGTAAATGACTAAGTCAGACCTGCGTACTTGTACGAAAATCACACAGACTAAGAAGCGGGCGGGCCTCTTGCCAGAAGTACTTAAGTGGCACTTTTGCCCCCACCTTGTACCCAAGCCCTCGCCTAAAAAGAAAAAATGCATTTTGTAATCAAGTGAACTGATTGCCAGCATGTCATTTATTGGTTTGAAAACTAATTCTAAAAAAAGAAAAAAATAAACACACAACACACACTTGCTTGCTGCTGCCTGAGCTGCTCTATGCAGTCATCAGGACATGAATGGGAGCACACAGAGGACTGTTGTACTTTTAAATAACTTACCAGCATCAGGTGATGGAAAATATACTCAAGAGTTTCACCACTCTGCACCATTTGTCAGAGGTAAACTTCACAAAAAATCTGAAACATTTGCAATAAAAACTATTCTTGGTGACACGAACACATTAAATGCTGCCAGTGCAGCCCCAGGAGACATATTATAGACTGTTTGATCTTTGAACGACTGAGTTTAAACTTTGATCTTTAATGTCGGTGGAAAAGTTGTCAAAGAAATGTGTGGATTTGATAGCACTTCTACGGGTCTCGATGAGAGCGCGGCTCCTTAAATGTACACAAGTGCAGAGGCAGAAACTGCTCACCACTCTGAGATGTTCTCAGCAGTCTAGCTCGTCACTAACTGGGCAGCATGACTAGTGTCATGCTGGCTGCATCAATAAAATCTGTGCAACACTAAAAATAGCGCAGTGTTTTTCAGGCGCCATCTGCAAAAGCTTATAGAAGTCTGTAGGAATGTAATCTAGAAAAGCTCTAATAGGATCGCGATTGGACTACTTGAATGCCCTTTATTTAGGGCTGCCTAAATATTTGCTAGCCCGTCTGCAAATTGTGCAGAATTCGGCGGCAAGAGCCATTTTTGGTCTTCCGCGGAGGGCAAAAGCCTCCGAATTGCTCAAGAGATTGCATTGGTTGCCTATCTCGAAAAGAATTACCTTAAAGATCCTGACCCTAGCTTTTAAGGCCCTTCATTCAATTGGCCCTAAATATATCGGGAAGCGCATGGCCTTTTATGCGCCAAGGAGGACCTTACGGTCGGCTTTGCTGGCCAAAGCCGTTGACCCCCCTATCAGACGGGCCCGGATTGGTGGTCGCTCCTTCCGATATTTGGCATCACGTGGCTGGAATGAGCTCCCTGTTTCCTTAAGGAAAGCCAATAGTCTCCTTTCTTTTAGAAAGGAGTTGAAGACCTGGCTTTTTTCTGTATGATCTCATATGGCCTCTGCGAGTAACTGTTGTTGTGTTTTCTTCCTCAGTTCTCTTTGCCAAAGCGCCGGGACACCCCTCGGGGTAGCCGTGCGCTATAAAAGAGACACTACATAACATAACATTATCTGATGCTCTCTGAGGGATGACACCTGCTGTTACCCAGAGAGTGGACAGAGTCTGTACAATACTTTTTTTTTTTTGGAAAACCTTTATTGATACTTAAACCAGTTACAAATATGGGTCTACAACCACCAGGGCCGGTCGCTAATCAGTTTCATCACAGCAAGTCAGTTAGGACAAGACTCGGCCACCCGGGAGGCGGATGTAGCACGACTTAAATTAAAACTGGCTATAAAGCATACCATGCGAATGACAGGATTCTAAAGGCTCCATTTTACAATATAAAAATAGAAGGATCAGGTGCCATACAATATCACAAAGTCGCATAAAGGGCGGGCAAAATAGTAGGATTTCCACAATTAAATCGATCTCATTTAAGACAGTGGCGCTAAGGCATACAGTTCAGGATAAACAAGCATACCATCACAGTTCGCACCAGTTAAGCGCCCGCCCAATGATACTAAAATACTGTGAAAAGTATAGGCACAGATAAGAAAAGTCGATAATTGACAGAAGGGTGGACCCACTACGCTGACCCGAAAAAAGAAGAAGCGAAAGAAAAAGCAAAAGGAAAGATACGAAAGAGAAAAAAGGGCCATAGAAACAATAAGGAAAAACAAAATTCCCCTCCCCCAACCCCCCACCCTGCACCCCTACAGATGACTACGGCCTACCCCCCTAGCAGCGTGCCTGTCGCCCCAAATAACTGAAACCCGACATATAGGAAGAACAAAGAGAAAGAAAGAAGAACCAAACCCCTACACTAAAAGTAGAAATGGAGGAGGGCTTAATCGTACGCATTTCCGGTCTCTCCCCACCGCCTTAACAAAGAATCCCCCACAAAGCTGACACAATCGAGCAGAACACAATAGAAAAGTACACCGGTGGAAACTATAAACCCTGCCCGGTCATCGTCGGCCTAGTAAAGCAATCCCGTTACCGATGAAACCATAGTGTGAAACCCCAAATAACAGTCTCAGCTTGACCCCGTCGATCAAATTTGCTGATTCCCTCTGATAAGTAGAGCCCCATCGTCAAATCGTCCAAATATACACAGAAGTTGCCGAAATATGGCCTGTTAGATGGAGAAAGGATGGCAAATCCCCAAGTAGACGGCCGGTACCAACGATGCCCCTCCCCGACTCCAAGGCCAGACACTGTCCCATCTGCCATCTTGATGGACCAGCTGGGAAGGGGGTGCGACACAATCCAGCATAGTTCACAGTTCCGACCAAAAGTTTCCAGAATGGGAACAGCAGTTAAATGTTCCGCCGGCTGCAAAACCAAAGATTCCAACCATATAGTTGAAGTGCCGATCTCAGCATGTTCGATCAGTTCCACTTCTGTAGGGGCAGGCACAGCTCCAAGCACCGGGTCTGAATGCACCGCTGGGGAGTCTGTCGGTAGTTGAGCTGGCCGCCGGGTCCCGGGCAATGAGTCAGGGTCCGGCCCCGATATTCTAATTCTATCCGCTGCCGACATCAGGTTCCCGACCTGGGCGTCCATAGTCACTTGAAGTGCCTCGAGGGCTGCCAGCACTGACCGCAATGACGGGTCGCATTTAGACCGCTCCGCCAGGTTCCGCATAACATCAGGCATATTGATCCCCACGGAGAGTCGCCCTCCCCGGGGGAAGTGTAGTCGGAGCAGGAATAAACCGTGAGGGACAGATCATCAACATGCGTTAGTGCACGCCAAGTATCCAACCCAAAGGCACAGGCGATGCGAACGCTAGGCCTCCGGGTCAGGGACCCCCGCCACACCGCCTCGGGCGTCACTCGTCTCCTCACCTCCGACACGGGACCAGGCAGCAGATCGGCAGCAAAGCAATCCAAAAGATGTCGAAAGTTCCATGGATCGGACCCTGCCGCCCTCACCGGTCCGCTGTTGTTCAACTAGGACCTGGCTGGACCAGCACTCGAGACCCCGGCTTCCAGACTGGGTTAGGCCTCAAATCAAACCTCGACATTACTCCACTCCACAATGTCGGAAAAGTCTCGGGAATGCTCCATCGGACTGCAGATTAGTTCATATACACGGATATAGGGCGGGATATCAGGATAGATGACAGGATCTTCGAGCGAAAGACGGAGGTCAGGGGAGCCGGGAGACTATGCGGCCATCTTGCTTGCTGTCGTAGCTCCTTCCCCCAATTATGTACAATACTTTTTAAACTCTTTGAGACAACCATTTTTTTGTGGGGAAAGTCTATTAAAAGGAAGAGAAAACATGAATTTCGCTGCAGGAGAGATAATGCGAATTTGTAAATTGTTCTTTTTTTTTTTAAGTTTTCCACTAAGATTTCGGAAGCATGTTGCTTGTGCGTATTACTAGATGGGGTGTAACCGAACATTTACATGTGAGGCTACGTCATTGATGGTGAGTTTTTACCTGGTGTCTGATTTCAGCTGCAGCAGTAGTAAACAAGATGGCCGGGGTTACTTTGGAACGCATAACGGAAATGGATTATACTTGTGCATACTAAAGGGGTGCCAGCCATCTTCTATGACCTCAAGGGGAGAGGATGTCGCATAAGGGCTAGAGAGGCAGCCCTTGTAGCTGGCAAATAGGCCTCCCCCCGAGATACGAACCCTAAGATCATGTGTTGCTTAATCTCTACCACAGTCTGAAGTCGTGCTCCGACTGCCGGGCCATGAACCCAAAGTCTATGCGGGAGCGGTCCCGAAAGCTTTTGGAGGCCCGGCAGTCCGCTCAACACCGTTGGAGGTCCCCATCGAGAGGAAGGTCGCGAAACCGGTCGCACCATTCCTCCTCGAAGTCTTCACACTTCTCTGGTAAGTCAAAGCACAAGAACAAGACGTAGAAGCATCATCACTCGTCGCCTTCTCCCCATCCGTCAGCCGAAGTGACATGGGACCCGGAGCATCATCACTCTCTGGCTCCACCTTCGGAGCCCGCTGGGACGGCTCCACGCTTACCTCCTTTTACCGGAGCTGGGGCGTTTACTGCCCAACATCGTGCCTTTTGCAAAGCGCTACATGGCATTTTTGGGCAGTCAGACTCCGCCGACACGCCTTCGGGCCCCGCAGACTCAGCTCAGGGCCCTGGGCCTTTGATGCTGGTGGCTTCGGCCTCGGTGCTAGAGGACCCCCAAGGATCCATGCCTGGATCCGGATCGGCACATGTCGACCTCACGATACCTTCTCCAGCGCAGATTCCATTGACCATGCCCCTGATGCCGGCCCCGGGTTCCCACTTTTCCTCTCCCAACAGCCTACCCCTAAGAGCTTGGTGGTCCAAGCCTCATCCTCAAAAGGCATGTTCCCTACTGCTCCCTCAGATGCTGGACCATCTTGGGAAGATGTTTTCTTTCGCCAGCTTAGGACTGCGGTATGGGATATGGTTGCGCAAGTGCTGCCACAGTGCCTGGAGGAGGTCCGGGCTGTGCTCACCGGCACTATTGCGGAGGGTAGAGACACAGCTAAGTTCACCACCCATTGTGGGCTGGATACCGCCGACTCACTCGGTAGGATGGATTTCACGTCGGAAGCCCTGTGGCCCTGATGCCTGGCAAACAACGTCTGGCTTCTCTGGGGATGTCCAACCCACACTTTTGGACATGCCCTTTGATGGCCGACGCCTGTTTAGTGATTAGGTGGACAACGCGCTTCAGAGCTTCAAGGACTCTATGGACATGGCCAGATCCGTGGGCCTTGCAGCAACTTCTCACCTTATGCAGTCTGCCTTTCATGGCTACGGAAGGGGTGCTCCACCACATTCCACCTAGAGCCACAGAGCTGTGCAGGCTGCCCAGCCTATGCATGGCTGGGGACGTGTGACCCAGCGTCACGGGTCTGAAGTCCAGCGGGCGGGTCAGTCCACCAATGCACCCCCGCAGCATCCTCCAAAACTTCCTAGTCCAACTTTTCAGGGCCACCAGTTGCCAATGGCCCACAATCACAGAGGACGCGACGTGTGCTGTCTGCTGCAGCTTTGCTCTGCATAAGAAAGATGTGTGGCGTACAGTGAAGCCAAGTATACGAAGAAATACCGACAACCTTCACTACATCAAAAGACGCCAATTTGCCAAACGAGAAGGAGCACGACTGGGCCCTAGACGTGACGCAAGAATCGCCGTCCGTCATTTTCTATGCTCTCTTCTTTGTCCTGATGAAGACCCCAACATGAGGGAAGACTAACCCTTTAACGCTTTCGGGGTCGAAACATAGACTACGCCCAATCCTACACACCATAGAAAAAAAGAATGATCTAATCTTACCTATGTGTGATGTATTACAGGAAGATTGTTATTACCTTAATTGTAAAGGCGTTATGATTTGAATGTGATGTAACATTGTCACACCACCTTTACCTCGTCCCTCACAAACCCCTCACTCCCTTTTCTTTTTGCACTGAGAGCACCAATTATGCAATGATTTTACAATTACATTGATGATATGCAGATGACTTTTAAGTAAATGGATGCAGTTACAAGCACATCGAATGCACTTGTATGTGGAATAAATACAATTCATTTTCTAATACTGCATACCTTACCCTCATTGCGCCAAGCATATACATTGTGAATTATAATTGTGGTGTTTACAAATATATATCAATGTAAAATAATTGTAAAATATTTCTACCCAACTCGGACTACTCTTTCCTTGTACTCACCAGTTGCCAATGGGCATCAGGATCCGCCATCACCTCCCCCACTGGCATAACATCACGTCGGACAGGTGGGTTGTGCATAGTCCGAAGGAGCTACTCACTTGCCTTCGAGACTACCCCTCCAAGCATTTTCAGTTTACAGTGCTCCCCTTTGGCCTTACCAGCACACCTCTGGGGTTCACGAAAGTGATGGCGGTGGTCGCATCTCATCTGTGCAGATCAGGGGTTCTAGTCTTCTCCTATCTCGACGACTGGCTGTTGAAAGCAGGATCACCCCAGGCTGTCGTCTCCCACCTCCAGGCTGCAGCGGACCTCCTGTATTCAATAGGTTTCACTATCAACGTGCCAAAGTAGCACCTGATTCCCTCTCAGAAGCTCCTTTTCATCAGAGCAGTTCTGGATAGAGCACAGTTTTGGCCTTTTTCCTGCCAAGCAGCGAGTCCGGATATTCTGGCTACAATACCGATGTTTCAGCCTCTATCCTGGATTTCGGTGAGAATGACTGAGGCTGCTGGGTCTCCTGGCCTCCTGCATCCTGCTGGTAGATCATGGCATATGCAGGGTCTGCAGTGGGACCTGAGGTTCCAGTGGGCACAGCATCAGGGCAATCTTTCTGATGTCATCCAGATCTCAGAGGGGAATGCACGTCAGTTGCAGTGGTGGCTAACAAACCAAGATTGGGTCAGCAGCAGATCCCTCTCGCTTCCCCAACCAGAGTTCACAGTGGGGACTGATGCGTCACTACTGGGATGGGGCAGCCACATGGAAGAGGCAGAGATCACGGGTCTCTGGTCTCCGGCGGAGTCCGGCTCCACATCAATCTTCTGGAGCTCCGGCGATTCGTCTGGCACTGAAGGCATTCCTTCCTTCTGTCAAAGGAAGAGTAGCGCAGGTGTTCATGGAAAACACCACCGCCATGTGGTACTGCAACACACAGGGCAGGGTGGGATCGTGGACCCTATGTCAAGAGACCTTTGCCTTTGGACATGGCTGGAACATCAGGACATATGCTTGGTGGTTCAACACCTGGCGGATACCCTGAACGCCAGGCGGACAAACTCAGCTGCCAGTGCATGATGGATCACAAATGGCGTCTTCATTCGGAGGTGGTGCAAGATTTTTCAGCAGTGAGGAGAGAGCCTTGGTTAGATCTATTCGCCAATGAAGCAGTTCTGCTCGTTGGAGTTTGCAAGGCGGCACTCGCTCGGCACTGCCTTTCGTCGCGAGTGGAATTGCGACCTCCAGTACGCCTTTCCAACTGTACCACTTCTACCCAGAGTGCTGAAGAAGATTAAGTGTGACAGGACCCAAGTCATTCTTGTAGCTCCATACTGGGCACAAAGAGTCTGTTACCCAGAGCTCTTGAGCATGGCCATCGATCCTCCGGTCAGACTGCCTCTTCGGGCGGATCTTCTGTCGCAGCAGCAGGGGACGGTTTTCCACCTGAAGCAAAAGTTACTACTTGTGTAAAGATATATCTGTAAGAGACATTAGTTAGTGATAGATTCCTTATCTTAGAATATTCTCCAGGCGTCAGACTGGATCCGGAAAGTTTTCTGCTTAGCTGTACCCCTGCGTGCCGGTAGGTGGCGTCATGCGGCTCCGTGTCCGTCACTGGAGTTGTACGCACCAGAATGACATCACTGAGACTACTTAGGCGCCACCCATGCGCACTGACAGTTCTGTACAAGACTTTCTGCGCCGAAACGCAGAGCCATGCAAGAAACTGACCATTAGTGCATAAAACTAGGGCCCTAAAAGGGGATGACCCTAACCCTAGTAATCGGCTCCCAGAACAGGAAGAATGGGTGGGGCGTTAAGGAATCTATCACTAACTAATGTCTCTTACAGATATATCGTTACACAAGTAGTAACTTGTGCATCTGAAAGAGACAGGTTAGTGATAGATTCCTTACCTTAGAATAGATAGCCCAGCAATACCAACCCCAGTAGTGGGTCTGCGAACAAGATTACACCAAAAAGTCACGGAGGACAGAACGGCCAAATAAGCCGCCTCTCCGGACCTGACTGTCAAGGCAGTAGTGCTTAGTAAACATGTGCAGCGAGGCCCACGTAGCTGCCTGACAAATGTCCTGCAAGGGAACACCGCATTCCAAGGCAGTAGTGGCTGCAGTCACCCTGGTCGAATAGGCACGCAGCCCCACACGAGGCTCCTCTTGGCCAAGGAGTAACATGCTTTGATTCAGAAAACAACCCACTGGGAAATGGTTTGTTTGTGCACAGCTCGACTTTTCTTGGCCCCCACGTAACCAACAAAGAGTTGTTCAGCCACCCGGAACTGTTGTATACGCTGCAGATAGAAAGCAAGCGCACGTTTTGGGTCCAGACGGTGGAGCCTCTCCTCCTCCCTGGAAGGATGTCGAGGCAGAAAGAAGGTGGGCAAAGTGAAAGCCTTTGGCAGCAAAGGAGGACAGGTCCTTAAAACCACCTTGTGCGGATGAACAGAAAGGAAAGGAGATTTGGAAGAAAGAGACTGGAGCTCACTCACTCTTCTGGCAGAGGTGATAGCAACCAGGAAAGCAGTCTTGAGAGTAAGAAGACGCAAAGGACAGTTATGAAGAGGCTCAAAGGAAGCACACATCAGAAAAGTTAAGACAAGATTCAAGTCCCACTGAGGCATTATGAACAGCAAAGAGGAAACGTGTGTGTGTGTTATGCCTTTGAGGAAACGGTTAACAACCGGGGACTTAAAAAGAGAAGGCTGATCAGGAAGCCTCAGGACGGAGGAAACAGTAGAAAGATAACCTTTGATAGTGCCCAGAGCAGAGCCTTGCTGGGCCAAAGAGATGAAACAGAAAATCAGAAAGAGGAGCCGAAAGGGGGTCTACAGCTTTTGCTGCGCACCAGGCCACAATCTGTTCCATCGATAGGCGTATACCGTTTTAGTGGAGTGACATCACAGACTTCGGAAGGAAGATCGAAAGGTGTCAACTGTCACCGCTCAATCTCCATGCATGGAGGTGGAGGCTGGACAGGCTCGGGTGGAGGACCGTCCCCAGCTGCTGCGTCAGAAGATCCTCCCGAAGAGGCAGACAGATCGGGGGATCGATGCTCATACTGAGTAGCTCGGGATACCATACTCTTAGAGCCCAGTCCGGAGCCACAAGAATGACTTGGGCCCGGTCACGCCTGATCTTCTTCAGCACTCTGGGCAGACGTGGTATAGGCGGAAAGGCAAACAACAGACCTCAACTCCACTCGCGCCAAAAAGCAACTCCGAGCGAGTGCAGTCTTGGAAATTCCAATGCGCAGAACGGATGACATCGCGCGTTCTCTTCAGTGGCAAATAGATCTAACCAAGGCTCTCTCAACTACTGAAAGAGACCTTGTGCCACATCAGTGTTCAGACGCCATTGGTCATCCATCATGCACTGGCGGCTGAGTTCATCCGCCCTGGCGTTCAGAGAACCTGCCAGGTGTTGAACCACCAAGGTAATGCTGTGATGTTCCAGCCATGTCCAGCGGCTCCTGACATAGGGTCCAGGACCCACCCCGCCCTGTTTGTTGCAATACCACATGGCGGTGGTGTGGTACGTGAACACCTGCACTACACTTCCCCGGACAGAGGGAAGGAATGCCTTCCGTGCAAGACGGATCACCCGCAGCTCCAGGAGGTTGATATGTAGCCGGGACTCTGCTGGAGACCAGAGGTCTCTGATCACCGCCCCTCCCATGTGGCCTCCCCATCTCAGTAGGCACGCATCCGTTACCACTGTGTGCTCCGGTTGGGGAAGGGAGAGGGATCTGCCACTGACCCAGTCGTGGTGTGAGAGCCACCACTGCAACTGTCATGCTGCGCCCTCCCAGGTCTGGACGGGATCCAACAGGTTGCCCTAATGCTGTGCCCACTGGAACTTCAGGCCCCACTGCAAAGCCCGCATCATCAATCTGGCATGTGTCACTAGCAGGATGCAGGAGGCCATCAGGCCCAGAAGCCATGGGTCATCCTGACTGAAACCCGGGATAGAGGCTGAAAGAGCGGAATCATAGCCTGAATATCCCGGACTCGCTGCTCTGGAGGATAAACCCGAAACAGTGTTGAATCCAGAACCGCTCTGATGAAGGGGAGCTTCTGAGAGGGACTCAGGTGCTGCTTCCACACATTGATGGAGAACACCAGCAAGTGCAGGAGGTCGGCCGTAGTCTGGAGGTGGGTGACAACTGCCAGAGGCGAGCCCGCCTTCAAGAGCCAGTCGTCAAGGTAGGGGAAGACTGACACCCCTGACCTGCGCAGGTTAGCTGCAACCACCGCCATCACCTTCGTGAACACCTAAGGGGCACTGGTAAGGCCGAAGGGGAGCACTGCAAACTGAAAATGCTCCTGGCCTAGCGTGAACCGTAGGTAGCGCCGGTGGGCCTGAAGGACGGGGATGTGGAAATAGGCGTCCTGCAAGTCCAATGCCACCACCCAGACTCCAGGGTCCAGAGCAGCCAGGACCGGAGCCAGTGTTAGCATCTTGAACTTCTCCTTCCGGAGGAAGCGATTTACGTCCCTTAGGTCCAAGATAGGGCGTAGGCCCCCCCTTTTCCTTCTTGGGGACCAGGAAGTAGTGGGAATAACAACCACTCCCTACTTCCTGACCGGGAACGTGCTCGACGGCCCCCTTGGCCAAGAGGGCAGTGACTTCCTGACGGAGAAGAGCCAAATGATCCCCCGACATGTGGTGGTACCAAGGTGGCATGGCCAGAGGGGAGGACAGAAAGGGGAGCGAATAACCGTCACAGATCATCTGTAACACCCACTTGTCCGCCGATGTAACTTCTCGCCAGTGGTGGAGGTGGTGGCGAACCCTGTCACCCACTGGCGTGGGGTGCTCCCTGAAGCTCTGATTAGGAAGGTTTGGAGACAGAAGCAGAGGTAGACTGACCCGCTCTGTGATTACCAGACCCGCCCCTGCGGTAGCCACGACCGCAGCCATGCTGGGGCTGGTTCTACACAGGCTTAGCGAAGGAGCATGCTTGGGTGCTCTTACCCTGGCCACAAAAGAAATGAAACCCAGACGTGGCAGCGGCCTTCGTGAAAAGACCCAAAGACTTGGATGTGGCGCGCTAGTCTTTAAAGGGCTCCAAGGCATTGTCCACCTTGTCGCCAAATAGACGGGAGCCATTGAAGGGCATGTCCATGAGCGAGCTCTGGACATCAGGCGAGAACCCAGTGGAGCGCAACCCAGTGTGACGACGCTGCACCACCGTTGTGGAAATCGCCCTGCCCAACGAATCAGCAGTGTCCAAACCACACCTGGTGGCAAACTTTGCTGCATCCTTGCCCCCACAATCGCCTGGGAAAGGACAGACTGGACCTCCTCAGAGCACTGAGGCAGAACCTCTGCCACTGAATCCAACTCTGAGTGGGAGTAACGGCCCAATAAGCAGGCGGTATTAAACGATCTTAACCCCAAACTGGCAGAGGAAAACAACCTCTTGCCATATTGGTCCAGCATTTTAAAGTCCATATCTGGCGGAGCCGAGGGAAAGGCTCTCTGTGATGTCGAGGCCTGAATGACCAGGCTCTCAGGCGTGGGGTGAGTGGTCAAGAAGGCAGGATCACCAGGCGCCGGACGAGGACGCCTAGCGACGTTCTTATCCACCTGTGCCCCCGAGGCTGGCTGCAACCAAGTACCCAAGAGTACTTCAGTAAGGGCCTCATTGGAACGGAGCAGCGGCTCTGACATCGTAGACGCCGTCTAGAGCATCTCTGTAAGGAGGTTGGTCTTATGGGCCACCTTAGGGAGGTTGAGATGGAGAGCCTCCGCGGCGCGCCGCAGCACCATCGTATAAGAAGCACCTTCCTCCAGAGTAGGCGGAGGCAAGGCAAACCCGGGTCAGAAGACACATTAAGTTCACCCGCATCTTGAAGGTCATCCACCCAATCCTGCTCTGAGTCACACTGCCACGCAAGGTGGTCCTCGGAGCCGTCCCAGTCCTCGTCTGGCTCCGGGGTAGAAGGAGCCAGTCGAGGTGGCAGGGCCGGACCCGGAGATGGGGTCAGCGGCGCTGGGAGCGGCGTCAGTCGGGGCTGCGCCGAAGCCGCATCCCAACATGGATCCCAGGCCGGAACAAAATGGTTCGGGAACCAGGATAGGGGCGGGATAAACTGCACCCAGTGCAGCGCCTGTGGTGGCGCTGGGGCCAGAGCCAAGGGCGGTGCTAGGGCTGGAGCCAAAGGTGGCGCTGGGACCGGAGCCAGCAGCGCTGCACCATGGGGTGCCGGAGCAGAGGGCGCTGGATCCAGTGGCTCTGGGGCTGGCCCTAGAGAAGGTGCCGCCTGGCCAACATGATCTGGACATGGGACCCCGGGGCCCAAAGGAGCGACGGCGGGAGCGTGGGACCTGTAAAGGCGGTCCAAGGCAGCAAGGAACTCTTGCATCTGTTTGGGAGTCGCCAACGGACCCGGGTATAGCGGGTAGGCTGCGGGACTCCCAAGCTCCGGAGCCCCTGTCCCTCACGTCCACCTCTGGGGAGCGATGGGAGGACGTCGGAGAGCGAACACGCTTCTTCGACTTCATTTTATGGAGTTGCTCCCCGGAATCTGAAGGGGAAGACTTCGAGTCCGAGGAGCAATGGCTCCGGGCCGGTGAGCGGTCCCTAAACACGGAGCAGCGGTGAGAGGAGTGCCGGACCTCCAGCAACTTCCGGCGCCGCTCCTGTAAGGCCTTCGGAGCCATGGCATGGCAGTCCCGACAATCCCGGGAGTCATGGTCATGCTCCAGGCAGTAGAGGCAGCATCATGGGGGTCCACCACCGACATATTATGGTGGCATGACCCGCAAGACTTAAAGCCGGGCATCCCTACGTGCACCAAGAGACAAGAAAAGGAGACAAAAGTCTCAAAAAAAGTGCTGAAAAATGACCGAGGTACATGCTCAATCTGGATCTGCGCTTTAAGCGCGGAAAAAGATCTGACTCAGCACGCATGGGTGGCGCCTAAGCAGTCTCTGTGAAGTCATTCCGGCACGTACGACGCCAGTGATGGACGCGGAGCCGCATGACGCCATCTACCGGCGCGCAGGGGTACTGCTAAGCAGAAAACTTTTCAGATACAGTCTGACGCCTGGGGAATATTGTAAGGTAAGGAATCTATAACTAAAGTGCCTTTCATATCCTGTCCAGCCTCCCCCTCCTTGCGTGGAGATTGAGCTGCGACAATTGACAGTTTTCGACCTTCCTCCCAAAGTCTTGGTCATCTTGGCAGCCAGGTGTCTCTCCACTAAGATGGTATACACCTGTAGGTGGAACACATTTGTGGCATGATGCACAGCCAAGGCAGTGGATCCCCTTTCTGAGGTTCTCCTCTTCATTCTTTGCTTGGTCCAGCAGGGCTCTACTCTGGGCACTCTTAAAGGCTATCTTTCAGCCATTTCGGCCTTTCTTCGCCTTCCTGATCATCCGTCTCTTTTCAAGTCCCCTATTGTAAAAAGATTTCTGAAAGGCATTACTTCTCTTTTTCCTCTTTCTCCTTTCGTAATGCCCCAGTATGACTTGAATCATGTACTTACGCTCATTATGTGTGCTCCCTTTGAGCCACTACATAATTGTCGTCTTTTTTCTTTAAAGACTGCTTTCCTGCTTGCCATTACTTCTGCTCGCAGGGTGAATGAGCTTCAGGCACTCTCTTCCAAGCCTCCCTTTCTTACTGTTCATCCAGACAAAGTGGTCCTTTGCACTACGCCCTCTTTTCTGTCCAACTGGTTACCTCTTTCCACATAGGTCAGACCATCACATTGCCAACTTTCTTCCTGCCTCCGCACCCTTTGAAATAGGAGGAGAGACTTTACCGTCTGAGGCCAAAACGTGCGCTGTCCTTTTATCTAGACTGCACTAAAGAATTCCGCATGGACAATCAACTCTTCGTGGGTTATGTGGGTACCAAGAAAGGTCGGACCTGCACAAACGTACCATCTCTTGATGGGTTGTCCTATGCATCAAGATTATGTTCTTCTTTGGCAAAAAAGGAACCTCCAATGGGACTGCACACCCACTCCACCAGGGCGACAGCAGCATTACTGCTTTGGGCTGTGGAGCTGGTTGACATCTGCCAGCCAGCCACGTGGGGCATCTCTGCATACATTCACTAGACATTACTTCCTGGACAGCCATGTCCGAAGAGACGGCTTCTTTGGCCGTTCTGTACTCCAGGACTGTCTGGTGTCAACCTAGTTCGCAGATGCACCACAGGTAAGGAACGTATAACTACGGTCTCTTTCAGTTGAACAAGGTACTTACCTTCAGTAAAGATGTTTCTGTAAGAGACATATGTAGTTATAGATTCCTTACCGACCCACCCAACCTCCCCGTTCTGCGAACCGACTTCTAGGGATAGGGACTCACTTCTAGGGCCTAGTTATGTGCACCAGTGGTCAGTGTCTTGCATGGCTCTGCGCTTCTGGCGTGGGAAGTCTTGTCAGAACTGACGTCAGTGCGCAGGGGCGGTGTCTAATTAGACACCGCAACGTCATCCGGCGACCAGGATGCCGAACGGGGAGCTGACGGACGCCGCATACTGACGCGCAGGGGTACTGCTACAGAAAGATTTTCCACCATTTATATGGCGGTAATATTTATCTCTTTAATTTTTTCACCTCTGCAGCACTAGTTAAATATTTATACTTCCCGTTGAGGACGCGGAGAATTGCTGGCGGCGAAACAACCTCCACATTGTAGGCTTTCCTAAAGGGATAGAGCAGGGGAAGACAGAGGCCTTCATTGAAACTTTGCTCAAATCATGGTTACCCGGTAATGCCCTCTCCGCCTGGTTCTCGATCGAACGAGCCCACCTCTCTCTGGCCCGAAGCCCCCTCTCTGTGCTCCACCTCGTCCCCTTATTATCAGAGTTCTTCACTTCAGGGACAGAGACACCATCCTTAAAGAAGCGTGGCTCTGCGGCCCCTTGAAATGTCAGAATCAGACCATCATGCTCTTTCCCGATTATAGAAAGAAGTCCAAGCACAACGACATACATACTCGGAGGTCAAACAAAAACTCTGCAATCTTGGGCTACGGTATGGCCTCCTTTTTCCAGCCCTCCTCAGTTATTTTTCAGGACAAGGCGATTTTCTTTGAATCCCCCCAAGCAGCCTGGACATGGCTTACGGAGGAGCGGCCTTGAGCGCCCAACCAGTCCCCTCCTTGACTCAGCCGTCTTCCCCTACGGTACATCCTCCTCCTCCCAAACAGCAGCAGTGGCGCACCAGATCCCAAAGGAGGCACAATCGCAGAGGAGGGCTCTCGCAATCTCCTAACCTCGGGTCTACGCATCAGCAACCCACTGTATCTTCCCTGCCCCCGGGGACGCGTCCCCGGGCCAGCTCACTGGAACTGCTGGACCGGCGGTCCACTTCACCCGCCTCCTCCTGCCCTCTTGGATCGGACTCAGACCTCTCCAGAAGCCCTCGGATGCCAAGCTCGGGAGAGAGGGTTGGAACGGGACTTGGGAGCTCAGACTGAGCCACTGCCGCCTTGGACCATGTCCAGGACTCCTAAACTTCTAATGCACTGATGACATTAGATTATCCGCCGAAACAGAAGGGTCCGCCCATGCCATGCATTACCCCTCTAAACATTTTAGCTTAGCCACTGTTACTGTCTTTTTTGAGTTGTTTTGCTTTTTGTTCCTTCTTTCGGGCGACAGATGCTTCAGTTTCAGTTTCAGAAGTGTAGGGTGGGGGAAGTTGGGAAGGGTTGGGAGGGAGATGGAGCTCCCGCTCCACAACCGGTTCAGCTCATAGTTCCACGTGAGCTACAGTTCCACGTTCTTACACAGTGTTTTGTCAAAGTTATAGGAATCCACCAGCAACAGACTCACTAACATCCAGCACAGGTCCCACCCCTGACCTGGCCTGGAAACAATGCCAATTGGAGGGCGCACACCTTCCTTTGTCCAACCCCCCCATGCTCCACACATGATCTAGATGGCTAACACCAACAGATCGCTACCCATTCTGTCTTGGAACGTGAATGGCATGCTAGATCGTATCAAACGCACCACCGTTCTCAAATACGCCCAGCGCCATGCGTCCGATATCCTCTTACTCCAAGAGGCTCATCTCCTAGGTAGCCAATGCCCCTTCCTATCCTGAAATGGTTTGTTAAGGTGTGGCATTCCGGCTTCAGTCGAGGCGCCTGGGGGGTGGCCATAATAAATCGGAGAGGTCTCCCCTTTACTCCCACACAGATCAGAACTGACTCCCAGGGACGGTATGTGGCCGTCTCCGGAACTCTTGAAGGCCACACCATAAATGGAGCCTCAGTCTATGTCCCCCCGCCATACTTTCCCATACCCTGCACTGCCTCACTGAGATTATTTCAGCCTTACCCCAGGGACAGACCATCTTTGGGGTGACTTTAAGCAGTCTTACAACCCCGACTTGACTCGACTGGTGCCCCATCCACGGCGCGACTATCCCAAGTCACCAAACACTCGGACTGGACCGGAGCCCTCGGCGTCTGACGCCTGGCGGATCTGGAACCCCCGGGAAAGACAATTTTCCCACACTTCCGCGGCCCACCACACTCACTCTCGCATCGACCTGTTTCTCCTGCCTGCACTTGATTGTCACCTCGTCTCTTATCTCAATTCTCCCTCATGGATTGTCAGATCACTCGCCCCTAACCTTACGCTTTGGGGAAACACGGAAAGACACCCAACCAATATGGCGATTAAATGCCTGGTTTTTCCAGGACGAGCAGTTAAGGGAGGCGCTTGGGTTGGAGCTCCAACAATACTTCTGGGTCAATCATTGGTCGGTCCCCTCCCCGGGCATGTTATGGGAGGCCAGCAAGGCAACTCTCCGTGGGGTGGCTAGGGGATTGGTGCACTGGAAGCGGGCCGAGCAGACTGCCCGCTTGGCTCAGCTGGAAGTGCAAGCCTTGCGGCTACAAATGGCTTTTGCGGATACATCTGACACTTCTAGGCAGCTGGCGGCCCTCAAAGATTAAATCTGTCACATCTCTATGGAGTCAGCCAAAATGTTGTGGCGCTCTTCCATGGCATGCATCTATGGTTGGGGGGATAAAAATGGAAAGCTGCTCCACAACTTGGTCTCCTACCCCAGATCCCACAGAATCATCCCTGAAATTCAGGACTCTGCCGGTACCCTCCACTGCACGTCATGAGCCATCGCCCAAACGTTTGCTAATTACTATTCCCACCTTTACTCCACTCAGGTCCCGAAAGCCCCCCTGTCGGCTGTGCTGGAGAGAGCAGACGTCCATCTTCCCTGCCTTACACAGGCGGAGTCATCAGAACTAGACCTTCCCCTTACCCCAGATTGAGATACACAGCGCAATCTCATGACTGAACTCTGGGAAGACGCCGGAGCCCGATGGTTACCCACTGGAATATTATGCAGCCTTTAGAGACTCCTTAGTCCCTCATCTAACTGAGCTCTTCCGATATGTGGCCCAGAAGGGCTCCTCCCCCCCCCCCGAGACTGACTTAGCCACCATTGTCGTCATTCAGAAGACCCAGCCACCCTCAACTTCATGCAGGGACTACCGCCCAATTTTCCTCATAAGTACCGAAATGAAACTTTTTGCAATGGTGTTGGCCCAGCGTCTTCGCCCCCTCCTCTACAAACTAGTCCACCCGGACCAATACGGCTTTATGCTGTCGCGAGGTACTCGGCACGGTATATGGCGTCTGCACCTTGCTCTGGCCCACCGCCAACACCTGTGCCCCTACCTTGCCCTATTGCTCCTGGACTTTGAAAAAGCCTTTGACACGGTCGATTAGTCATACTTGGCGAAGGTTCTCCAACTGATGGGCATTGGTCCCCTGTCCCCTGTTTGCATCCTTTACTCTAATCCGTGGGCTAGGGTCCTTATCAATGGGGCCCTCTTTGATGTGTTCCCGATCAGGCGAGGCACACGTCAAGGGTGTCCTCTCTCACCCTTGCTATTTGCACTGGCAATGGAGCCTCTGGCCTGTCTCATCCGCTCTGATGTGGTGGTCACGGGACCCCCATCACATGGATAAAATCCCGGACGATGTCCTTCTTTTCATGGCAGATCCAGAGCGTTCCGGCCCCCGCTGCCTAGAGATACTTCGAAGTTTTGAGAGCGTTTCCGGACTCCGACTTAATCCCCCCAAATCCACCCTTGGCCCTCTCCACATATCGAGAGCCTGCTTCAAGTGGCAATCCACCATTCCCATCTGGGGATTTGGATAGCCCTCCTACTGGAGTTGGAATGGGCTCTGAATATCACCCCCTGCTCTCCAAAGCCAAAACTGATCTTAAACGCTGGCAGGCTCTGCCGCTTAATCCCCTTGCCCGTAGCGCCCATTTTAAAATGATTATTCTCCCCCGCTTCCTTTATATTCTCCAAAACATTACCCTTCACCTTCTGGGGAGTTGGTTTCGAGACGTCGAAGAGCCCTTACCAGATTCCTATGGGGGCATGGGAGATCGTGCATTGCCTTGGCTCAATGCCGGATACCGCCCTTTGATGGCGATATGGGAGCGACAAATTTACACCTTTATTATCTTGCAACCAGAATCCTCGTAGTCCAGGATTGGTATACGGGAGGCTGGTCTAACCTGGCTTATCGAACTGAGCTTAGATACATGGACTTCCCACAGCTGCATGCCTCTCTCTACGGCGCTCCTATATTTTATTGTATTGTATTTATTATTTGTAACGCGCAACTGTCACCCTACGGGTATCCTGGCGCCCAAACAGGAAGTAGTCAGATGGTACTACAATACGCTAGCTGTCAAGACATATAGAGCAGCCGCCGGAGCTATGGAGTAGAGTCACGGGAATTAAGCTTTGGCGAACAGCCATGTTTTCAGGCTCTTTCTGAAGCCCAGTAAGGTGTCAATTTGTCTGATGTTCTGGGGAAGCTTGTTCCACAGCCTAGAGGCAGAGATGCAGAAAGCTTGCCTCCCATCGCCGATCTCCTGATCCTGGTAGTAACTGCTAGACTCTGGCTAGAGGAGCGCAGGGACCTGGAAGGCCTGTACCAGGAGAGCCTTTCCTGTAAAGGGATAGGTCCAGTGTTGTGCAGGGCTCTGTACACAATACATAGGGATTTGAAAACAACTCTACTCCCGATTGGCAGCCAATGTAGATCTCTTAGCGCCAACGTAGTGGAGGAACTGCGAGGTCTTTTAAGTGCCAGCTTGGCCGCTATAGACTGGACCCTCTGGAGCCCCTGTAAGATGTATAAGGGGGCCCCTAGATATAGAGAGTTACAGTAGTCCAGTCTGGCCAGGATAACACTCCTAACTACTAGTAGCCTAGACTCATCAGGCAGAAGGGGCAGAATCAATCTGAGTGCTTTCAACAATCCAAAGCAGACACTGATGGTTTTATTGGTCTGGGAGGTCATTTGGAAATCCGCATCAAACAGTACCCCTAGATTGCGCACGGTTTTAACTGGGATACAAGGTTCAGCTCCTGGCGCAAGCCTGATCTCGTGGGAAGGTTGCTAACTCAATTTGGCTAACGAGCAGTAGACAACCTCTGTCTTCCCCTCATTAAATTGAAGGGAGTTTATGGTCAGCCACCTGGAGACCCTGCTCGTGCAGTTCTGAAAGGTCTCCATGCTCACAGCCAGTCTTCCTTCTAAGGAGAACACCAGTTGTGTATCATCGGCATAGTTTATCAAATCTATACCGAAAGATTTAATCATGGGGATCAGGGGCTGCAGATAAAGATTAAAGAGAATAGGGCTGATTGAGGAGCCCTGAGGTACTCCATGACAGACCAGGGACTTGGGGGATGAAAAGGGTGTTAGGGTCACCATCTGTTGTCTACCTGTCAGGTAGGATTGTATCCACCTCAGGGCCTTGCTCTTCATGCCCAGTTTTTCCAGCCTACTTAGCAGAACTGCATGGCTAACCGTATCGAATGCGGCCGACATGTCCAACAGCACCAAGACTGAGGAGTTGCCATTGTCGGCTCGCATTCGAAGGGTGTCCAACATGGTTGCCAATGCAGTTTCTGTTCCTTGGCCTGGGCGGAAGCCAAATTGGTCCTTGTCCAATAGGCAGTTGTCTTCCAGATATCCTGACAGGGATCTACTGACCACCTTTTCCACACTTTTTATCGGGTAGGGCAGGAGGGATATGGGCCTAAAATGCGCCGGAATAGTAGGGTCCAGCGAAGGCTTTTTAAGGAAGGGAGTAACCACTGCCTGCTTCCATGCATCCGGCACTATGCCTTCCTCAAGAGATTGGCGACAAATCTGATGCATCCAGGGGAACAGCTCTGGCCCATATTCCTTTCAGATCCTATGCGGAAGGGGGTCTAGAGGTAATATCGCTCACCCCCCCCCCCCCCAATCACTAGATCAGTCCTGGGGGCATGGCCCTCCACCCTCCGGCACACCCGCTGGGATAGAAAACGTACTCAACACACACCCACACCCCTATGGCAGGGCACATGGCTCCGAGAGACGTCCTCCCTTCTGGGCTTCCGGTCCTGGGACCACATTGGGATCTCTCTCCTCGGGGAAATTTGGGTGGGTGAACACATTCGGACCTTTGCTGAGCTACAAAAGCACCACTCCCTCCACACCTCCCAATTCTATCGAAACCTCCAACTCCGCCACGCACTCACAGCACATCTCTCTACCGGTACATCGATACCCGAATTCAACCCACTAGAGGCGCAGGTACTGATGGGAAACCTGGGGTCGGGAGGAGTCTCGAGGATATATCGATCTCTAATTAACAACACCCCTACCAACCAGGACACACTCCGTGCCCGCTGGAATGGATGGTTGGGCCCCCTGGAGGAGGCAAATTGGAGTGACGTCCTTATGACCCCCAAAACCCTTATGACCTCCTCCAAGCTTCGCCTCACCCAACTTTACTATCACCACACAGCCTACCTCAACCTGGTGCGTCTAGACAGGGCACGATTGCGCCCCTCCCCTGACTGTGTCCACTGTGGTCAGGCCCCTGCAGATTTCTTTCATGTGGTGTGCACCTGCCATCCCTCACCTCGTTCTGGTCCAGTATAGAGTCTGAGCTTACACAGACCCTAGGCTGGCAGGTCCCCCACGAACCCATGCGCCTGCTCCTTGGAGTCTTAGACAGCTTGGACAGCTCAAGAGCCGACAAGCTCTTTTTGGGCACAGCCCTCGCAGTTGCTAAATGTGACATACCGGCGGCGTGGGCAAGCACCAGGTCCCCTTCCCTGCGGAAATGGCAACGAGGGGTGGATTGGTGTGCCACCCAAAAAGAACCCCTATTCGAGGCCCGGGGATGTCCGAGGACGTTCCAGAAGATATTGGGCAAGTGGTTGAATTTCCTGCTTTCTTAACGTTTACTTTGCCCTCCAAATGTACAAGTACATGTTGCCCTGTGTATGGCCATAAGGAGCTATCCTATCATTCCCTACAGCCGGATTACACGGTTTGTTGTACATGGCTATTGTGTATTCATGCCGATATGCACTGGTTTTTGTTCTGTTTCTCGTATAAAATGGTAATAAAATTTGATTATCAAAAAAAATATAGATTTATACTTAGATGTACCACAGAGCCTTAATAAAGCAAGTCTCCTCCTCTATACGCAAGGAGACTTTGCCCACTATTTTGAGGGTGAGATGGATTACCCTTTATTCATTGAAATGCATTACAATAAACTCTCCACTTGTGTAATCCACACTGCACGCACGCAGATAAAGGCGAGCATGTTTGAAATTGATTCCCACTGTTAACGTTTTATCTTTAGATTGAGGGCATAGTGTTAAGTCATGTCAATGTGATGTTCTGTGATTTTCTCTATAATTCATATCCAGGCCACTGTTTTTTACTGAACACACACATCAGTGCATGAGTGTTTCTGCTCTTTCTTTCATGGGTCAGATTACTACACCGTACACTGGGGGTGAGGACCCTCTAAGACACAGTAAGCCCCCACCTATTTCCAGAAGATTAGGTATGTAACCATATAGGTCCTGAAAAAATGTCGCTTCATCATCCATTGACATACTAAGGCATGAAACATGTTGACCGATAATTACGATCAATGTGATTCTACTTGTTCTTGTAGCATTTTACATACTTCTACTTCTGTTTTTCCTTAAAGAGACTTGGATCATTGTATCCATGAGTCTCCTGCACTGTTTTTGACATACACCTGGACCTCTATTAACGTGATCACTTCAGCAGGTCTATAGTTGATTTTAACTCACTCTCTCCAACCTTCTCAGTCATCGACTGGATCTCACTCACATTCCAGTCCCTCATTGGCGATTAAAAATAAGTGCCCTCTCCAGCAGGCAGGCTTAACCCAGGGCAATGAGTAAAGTACCTATGCAGTACCAAATCACCTAGCAATTAAAATCCCACACCAAGTTAGAAAAGTAAAATGTAATCAAAAATGGGAAAAATCCGGGAGGAGCTACGAGAGCGTCCAAAATGGCTGCTTAAGTCCCGGGCTCCCGATAACCCCGCTGCCCCGGGGTATATCCTGCATATCATCCTGTCATCAGCCCCTGAAAAGGGACAGCGGAGGAGATGTGGTGCTGGGCGCTGCAACCTTGGTTTCGGCCCCTGAGAAACAGAGAAAAAGGGACTTGGAAGATCTACACCTGTAGGTCCATAAACCGGGGCCTCAGGTAGTGAGCAGACCCCGGCCACAGTGCGTCAACACCGGGGCCGAAACCAAAAGTTCCTGGTTTGGCCCGTGAAAGTTCCGGCTGCGCTTTCTGGCGCTTGCTTTACTGCGACCCCCCCCCCCCGCTGCCACCGTAGTGCTACATATACGGGCACACAGATGGGGGCACGCACGTCGTGGGGGTGCTCTGAATCGGCGCGACCTGCATCATAAGACCAGATGTCATTGCAGCAGGACTGCGGGCTCCATTAATCACACAGCATTGGGCAGTGAAGCTGGGGTAAAGGCGAAAGCCCAAGGCTATAAGTAACGGACCTGGTGGCAGTCAAGAGGGCCCCACTATGGAATATGTGGACTGAATGCAGTAACTGTGGCGCAGTAGAAGGGGGCTACGATATGGCTATGGTCGGTACCGGAAGGGTGGCGAATACCCTACTTTGAAGATCAGGTGTGCTCATTGCGAGGCCACTAAGACGAGAGGGCGCCCTGTGAGTAGCCAACATATTGTGCACTACGATGCGTTGTACTAGTGCTTGGTGACTGGTGCAACAGGGTGGATCACCAGCCCTCCCTCCCCCGGAGAGCGGGTTTGAGCCACGGGGGACGAACTGCGCTGAATACGCAGGAGTGTACATAAGGTGGTTGGTGTAGCTGGGCAGGGTGTCTAGCACATTGTCTTGGGAGCTCTACCGCTTCTTGTTTTGCTCCCCTCTGTCCTCACAATGGCGACTAAACCTGAAACTGAAAAGCTGCAGTCAAAGACGACTAGGGGTGCAAGGTATACTCAAACTAACAAATTAGATCGTTACACGCAACCCAGAGGGTCGCCAACTGGGTTTGGGAAATCGCAAGAAGGCCATGCCGGGGATTCGACCGCTACAGCAGAGCTTACGCTACAGGATGTGATGGCCGCGATAGACTGGGTAAAAACCTCCCTCGGCAAGAAAATGGAATCCCTAGATCATAAGCTTGATGCGGTCACAATAGTAGTTAATTTAATCCGAGTGGACCTCACGAAGACCAGTGAAAAAGTCAAATCACTAGACATCAAAACGTCTAGTCTTACGGATGATGTGGCTCTTTTACAGCAGGAAGTTGGCGATCTCAAAACCTCCAGTGAAGCTGTGAGTCGCAAGCTGGATGAATATGAAGGGAGGTCCCGTAGAAACAACGTGCGTATTATTGGAGTGCCTGAAAAAGCAGAGGGTCAGGCTGCAGACCTTTATGTGGAAGACATTATTCTCAATCATTTAAAACCCAAAGGCCTGGGAAATTTCTTTACAGTTGAAAGAGCGCACAGGATACCGGGAGGGAGACCGCGACTTGGGGCACCACCCAGACCGATCATTGCGAGGGTACTCAATTTCAGGACCAGAGACGTTATCCTGCAAGTCTCCAGGACCGGGGGCCCTCTGCAGTAGGAAAACTCCACCCTAAGTTTTTTTCCGGACTTTACGCAGGCAGTGCAGAAAACACCGGCAAACCTTCATGGGTGTCAAACGGAAACTTCGAGAGAAGGGAATGAAGTATACCATGATGTACCCTGCCAAGCTCAGAGTTGAGCATGCGGGCAGGGCGATGTTCTTTGACAATCCTGAAATTGCTTCGGACTGGTTGGAGACCATCTCCTCTCAGAATGATCGGCGGCAAAGGAGTGGAGGTGAAGAAGACGGCGCGCAAGAGCAAGAATAAGAACTAACATTATCGCAGGTGGTGTTTGACCCAAGTACAGGGGTAGAGATGGTCTGAAGAGATTATGCAGACAAGTCAGTTGTGGACATTGTTTGACCGGGTCTGAAGAACGTATGGGGACGGGCGGGAAATCGGGGGTCGTACTCCTCCTCAGGGTTACTTTTCGATAGTTTAGTAGTTAGAGTGTGGGGCGACAGGCACACTGCGAGTTGGGGCGGATAAAAACCGTGAGCAGGGGTCGCGGGGAGGGGGGTGGTGAAAGGGGTTTGTTTTGGGGTGGTATTTTTTGTTATTTTTTTGTATTGTTGGTTGTAGGCATTGCATTTCAAGACTTCGTTCAGATAGGTAGCATGTTTCAGGTGCAGGAATTGGAGACGAGACTGACCCATTTCATGTTTTATGATCGGGGATAGGGGGCTGAAGGTGTTAAGTTGGAATGTAAATGGGTTGGGGGACAAAATTAAACGTAGCGTGGTTCTTCAGTTTCTTAGACGTCATGCCCCGAATGTAGCACTGCTTCAGGAGACGCATTTAGTGGGGAACTCATGCAGGGCAATGCACAGAATGGGGTACCGATTAGCACGCTGGATTCACTTCAGGGTCCAGAGGGGTGGGGGTTCTGCTTAGGAAGATGCTCCCGATGGTGATTGACTGTTATAGAGGATGATAGTGGCAGATATATTGGGGTGTCGGGTCATTGGTAGGGGCATACCCTCTCCTTGCTATCGATATACGTCCCCCCAGGTATGCAGGCAACCACATTTGTAGATCTAGGAAAAGTCCTTCTGGACCTCCCGAGGGGACTTGATTCTGGGAGGTGACTTTAATGCGCTGGTCTCCGGCATTATGGACAGGCATCCCCCTAGAGATACAGGGCGAGCGCAAAGATGGCTTCCTGAGTTCATGGATGCATGGGGTTTGACCGATGGTTGGAGATTGCTTCATCCGGACCAACAACAGTTCACCTTCCACTCTGGTGCACATGGTAGTCTCTCACATATTGATGACTGCTTCGTGCCGGCGGCCCAGGCAAATTGCATCACAGAAGCTACACACCTAGCTAGAGGCATATCGGATCATTTGCCACTCTGGGTCAGATTCGATGTGACCTCGGGATCGGGCGGTAGGATAGCCCCCATTAATCCCTGGTACTTGCGCAATCCTAAAATTCGTAAGGACCTGCTGAAGGCGTTGGAACACTATTTTCAGGAGAATGAGGGATCAGTCTCGTCTCCACTTTCACTGTGGGAGGCTTTTAAGGTTGTCATGAGGGGCCAGGCTGTGTCCCTGATCACAGGAGCAAAGAAGGATCGGAACGAAGAACTTGTAAAAATAGAATCTGAGATTGCTCGTATTGAGGCGGAATTGGAGCAGGAGGTGACCCGTGCTAAACTGCATGTTCTGAATCTCAAGCAGCTCGAGTATAGAGCATTAGTCACTGAAAGTGCCAGAGCCCTAAGTAGAGAGCAGCAGGGCCGGTTATATGATGTCGAGGATAAGGCCGGGAAGCTTATCGCCTGGTTAGATAAGAAAGACAGGGCTGATCGGGTTGTACCGGAACTTGAGACGGCAGAGGGAGCGCGAATAACAGACCCCCAAGACATAGTGGATAGTTTCGCAGAATATTTTCGTATAGTATACACCTCGGTTGCGGGGCGGCCAGAGGAGGACTCTCACTTGCTATTGCGAGATATCCAACTCCCATGCCTGACTAAGGAAGACTGTGATTTTATGGATAGCCTCACTGTAGATGAAGTGGCCCTGGCAGTACGCTCTTTGAACTCTGGTAAGGCATTAGGCCCTAACGGACTCCCGATTGAGCTGTATAAGCTTAGACCCGATAGGATTATCCCTTATCTTATGCCATGTTTTTGGCTGCACAAGAACAGGGAATATTACCGTATGACCAGAGAGTGGCGACTATCGTAGTTATCCATAAGGAAGGAAAAACAAATGTTCCTCTTATAGGCCCATCTCTTTATTAAATGCGGAACCTAAGATTCTTGCTAAACTATTGTCTAACAGGCTTGTTAAGGTTATTAGCAGTCTGATACATGCTGATCAATCGGGTTTTATTCCCCATAGAAATACGTATTTAAATCTTCGCAGGTTACACGGGGTGTTGGCCAGAGCTCAACCCCTGAAGGAACAGGCTATAATAGCGTCGCTTGACGCATCAATGGCCTTCGACACAGTAGAATGGCCATATCTGTGGGCAGTGTTGGCTAAGTTTGGATTTGGACAGGAGTTTCAGTTGGGTGCGCCTATTCTATACTGAACCTCTTACGCAGGTGGTAGTGAATAACCGAGTTTCGGCAACATTCTGTCTGGAGCGAGGCACCCGACAGGGGTGTCCGCTCTCTCCTCTTTTATTCTCACTGGCACTTGAACCTTTACCGGCCTGGATCCGCTGGGAGCCTTCAATTCGAGGTATTCGATGGTCCCCTCAGGTAGAGGACCGGATCTCTTTATACGCGGACGACATTCTGCTCTATTTAACTTCACCCAGAAAGTCTTTGAATGTCGTCTGTGATGTTTTGGCCTCCTACTGTAGGAATTCGGGGCTCACTATAAATTGGGGGAAATCCTATTTGTATGTGTTGAGTGGTGACATCCCGATTCCCCCACGAAATTGCCCGATTCAAATCGCTTCTGATGGGTTCATGTATCTGGGAATCTTTATTTCAATGGATCCCACAGTTCGATACAAGAGAAACCTTCTTCCCCCTTTAGTTAGATTAAGAAGCTACGCAAACAGTTGGAGGAAACTGCCTCTTTCCCTGTTGGGAAGGGCAGCCCTTTTTAAGATGATGTCCCTACCTCGTTTTCTTTACGCCCTCCAGAATACGTTAGATATAGTTCCAGCCAGTTATTTCCGAGAGGTGGAGGGGGTGCAGCGTAGTTTACTATGGGAGGGTAGACCTCGTATTGCTTTGGCTAAATTGACGCTACCGTGGTATGACGGTGGTATCGCCCTCCCTGACATTAGAAGATACTATTGGGCTTCTCAATTGGCAGCCGTAAACCAGGGTACTTATGGGCCTGGCACGAACCCTGGATATGTAATGGATAGTTGGCTGCTCCCAGGTGGAAATTATAGTAGAGCTTTATATGCCAAGTCGGCAGGGGAAAAACTTGACGGGACAGACGAAGGTAGCCGTTCAGATATGGCATGACGCTACTAGCTCATTGGGGTGGAGAGGCCGCCTTACATTGGCCACTCCACTATTTGACTCAGACAGACTGGGGAAGCTTTGGAACATGAAGGGTTTCGATAAGTGGGACTTGATAGGGATTGCTAAGATTGGCGATATCTGGGTCAAGGGCAGGATTAAGACGTTTGCTGAATTACAAACTGAATTTGAGTTGAATGGAGCGGAGTATTTCCGCTATGCGCAAGTTCGACATGCGCTACAATCGGCGATACCGGCGGATGAGGACATACCTGAGGCCTCGCTATTGGAGGATAGAATATTGGATGGGCACTTGCCGGACAGAACTATCTCCCTCATTTATAAGAAGTTAAGAAGTTAATCAACCACAGAGCAGGCCTCCTTGTAAAGCTTAGGGATACATGGATGGGGACGGTATTGAACTAGATGATGAAGACTGGCAGTCGGCTGTGTCCTCCCTGAAGGAGGTTGCGATTCCAGTGCGATTGAGGCTAGTCCAGTTGAAAATACTACATAGGGTGTATGTCACAGGTCCACGCTTGGTCCGGATGGGGTTATCTGAAGAAGGTTTGTGCAGGCGAGGATGTGGACAGGTTGGCACGTTCCTCCATATCCTCTGGGAATGTTGCTATAAGGTGGATTACTGGAGTTCAATACATGATGTTATGCAAGAGGTATTGGGGGTGGCAGTGTTACCTGAGGCGAGGAGATGTCTCCTAAATATCTGGGAACCTACAGATCTAAACACAGCGCAGACCAGGTGGGCCACTTTAGGTGCAATGATAGCAAAACGAAATATAGCACAGCAGTTGGGATCCAAGAGACCGCCCAGGCTCGAGAAATGGAAAGAGAGCATGGATTGGTGTATGTTTCGGGAGAAGACCGTCTATCTGGCTAGAGGCCGACCTCGTGAATGGGTGGCTGTTTGGGGGTTGTGGAATCGATACAGGGGAGAGATTTGTGTACCACCGGTTGACTCTAATTTGGATATACCTGCATCCCCGTGACCCATGTATGTAAAAGTATTTCGGCCCCCCCTCCTTTCTTTTCACATCCCGAAGTATTATTGATATGTTGTAATGATATATGGGAATGTTTAACCTCTGTTCTATGCACTTATTTAAATGCCTTGTATTAATGAAAAGAGTTATTTTTAAAAAATGGGAAAAATCAAATAAGTGGAAACAGAGATATGAAGTTTTAAAGTTTTAGGTAAAAATAATGCCAAAAAGCGCTTAGAACCAATGATACTCTTAAATTCGGTATTTTGTTGTTGTGCTTACATAGGCTGCCTGTGGAATAAATCAATCTAATAGATTCGGAACATGTTATGATTGAATGTACTCTACCCATTTCATGACAAATTCTGTAGAAAAAAATACTTTTTTTGTGTGAAAACGCAATCAACATGCCATAACATTTGCTAGCTGGAAATAGATTTTTTAAGAAAAACTCTGAAGCAAATTATTAACAAAAACCCGGCAGGATCAACATTTTATTAAAGTTTGAAGGGTAAAATGAGAATATTAAAACAATAAAAACAAGGCAATAAAAACATTTATGTAAATGGTATACAAAGAACTGGTAACTTTGTGAGAGCGGTCACCTTAGGCTTCACTTTCCATAGAAGGAAAAAAAGGAAACATGGGCGCCAAAAGCCTTTCTTCATGAGTATGGCGTTCAGCCAGCAACGTTTTCTGCAGCCTACAGCACATAGCAACCTAGGACTTGTGGGCTTTTTTCCCTGTTGGTTCAGGACTACACTTCCCAGGATACTTAACGCTGTTGACTGAGATAGCTGAAAGCCACCCTCATGTTATGGTGAGAGAAGAACACTAGGATCAAAGGAAGTAATTGCTTTAACCACGCAAAATCAGCTTTCTCTATGGGCATTATAAAGTCTCCTGTCTTGGCTTTTAAGAATCACTGCCAGATCTTTCAAGTGCAGGCATGGAGACCTCAAATGGTCTCATGTCAGGTGTTCAAATAGAGCTGAGGGATGGGAAGAGGCATTCTGGGACTTAAAGTCCTGAATTTCCAATGAGAAGCAAATGTAGAAGTAACGCAATGCAACACAACAGTCAGAAGTATGTGAAACACTCACTTCTGACGCAGAACCACGTGAGCAGGCTGAATTGTGGAATTAGGACTAGCTTTCCACCAACTGAATACTTGATACCAGCATGATTTGGTTTTAAATGAGCAGACAAAATTAAGATTTTCGTGAGAAGATGCAATAATCTCCAGAATACAAGCCACAGGGCACTCTGCAGGGCATAGTAATGTTAGTTCCCTGGTTACCACAAGCTACAGCCACAAACTTCTATGTAGTACCTACCCATGATCACATTTCTCGTCTGTCCAAGTCTGAGGAACGTGGAATCACAGAACTCCAACCACAATGCTGTTTTTTCTCACCAGTGCACAACAGAGTTTGTTGGTTGCTGTCGAAATATAAAAACGCATGCATCTGTGGCAAGGCTTCGAAGTGTTTCCTCCCGACCACAAACATTACCTGCAGCACTGCTCTGATAATTTAATAATTTGAACACACGCTTGTAAAAACATTTCAGTAGCATCTGCAGTCACATTCTAACAACGCTGTCCAAGATGGCGTACAACAACGTGATTATTTTCCCTCAGAAGATTTATGCCTCCAAATACAGTTGTGGTCTAGAAGGTTCGGTTTTGAAGGGAGTCCACGAGTTTGTTGCAGAAATGGGCTTGTCCTTTTTGTTGTAAAGTCAGACTTGCATTGTTTGAAAGTGACGATGTGAGGTTTCCAATTTCCGAATGGAACCAGAGGGTTGTATTCCTATGTTCCCCACCTTAGATGCTGTCGCACAGTGCTGACGTCACAGTTGGATCCAAGGCAGGAGGATGGACACAAAGAAGCCATCAGATAAAACATGAAGGGAAGCACAAATCATTTCCAAACATACATCGAGATTCTCCCTAAACAAACAAATGGTATGGCAAGCAAACAAAATACACACTTACATCACAAACCGGTTTAAAAGAATAAAACAATGGCTCATAACGAGCAAGACGAAAATAATGCAAAATGTGTCCTCAATGACCTGGCCTTTACCTGAACACTTGTACTTGGTAAAGCAGGTTTTGCCTTCTTCCTAACGTCCAGTGAAACCAGAATTAAATGTCAAATTCTCTTAATCCAGCAATTCAAACAAACGACTGTGAAACAATTCCTGGGATAGTGCCGTCTCTGTAAACTCTCCCTTTTAACCAAGACTGCAAACACTTCTCGCGGTCTGGAAATCATACGTTGGGGAAGATCACACACAGACAGTTCCTCAAATTCCTAAAATGTCTTCAAACGTGGGGTAGGAAAAGGAACTACCTGCACCGGGACTTACAGGAAACTTTTGCAACCGCCAGCAGTCATTGGTTGTGTGATCAGAAACAAGTGCGAGGGCTACCTGAGCAGGTGTAAAATGACAACTGGGGAACAAACAAAGTCTGTGAGATGTTTACACCAGTTAGGAAGGCTCTAGTCTTCTCTTCTTCATAATCAGGCCAGGGTTATTATTGTAAGGGCTCCGCTCCACTGAAAAATAAAAGACATCACTGGGAATTAGTACTTTGTCTTGATTATTGGCATTAAAGATTTCTTATAGATAACTTAAACACACATTAATAAGTGTCAGGTTGCTTGCAGTAGAGCAGACAGCTATTCTTCATCTAGAATACCCACATAAGACACACCTCTGCAGGATAACTCTCAGGACAGGCTCTTGTTTTTTTAAAGTTTTTTAGGTTGAGCCTGGGCAGTGCATGCGCTGCTGCGAGGCATGCCGTACTGGAGTATGGACTTGAAGACATGTCCACTCTCCGTCCACATTTGTAATTGGCATGTGTCATTGTCCTTCATGAATGCTGACTTCTGATTCGTTATTGGGCTTGTTAGTCTCTCCTTGGTACCGCCTTGTCTGCATTGGTTACCTCCTATAACGACTGGACATTGTGCTTGCTTTGTTACACGGTCTGCGTTATAAATGGGTGAGAAAAATGTTGTTTATTGAATAATGGGGACAATGGAAGCTGCTTCTTATATTTGCAGAGCACCCACACAGCACTCGCTGAATTGCGGGACAATGGCAGCCACTTCTCGTACGGAGCAATATGCTGCTCCAACTTTAAATGTGGATTCAGAAAAGGGGGTGGTGATGAACAGAGTGTCTGAATTGAGCAGACCACTCTTACCCAGTCCAAAGATCAGGGCTTGATCCATCACCGTTATTTATCTCACTGCCCCATCCCAGCTCAGAACATGGCTATATGCAAATCAGTCTGTCCCTGGCCCAGTGCATCATGGGAACAGGGCAGACTAAACTACCAAGCCAATTCTTCACCAGAAAGGAAACAAGCTACCGGGGACCTGTTTCTGGCATTTCAGCCGTCTTCGGCCCGGCTTGCTTGAATCCTGATGGAGCAGTGAGAAAGGGACTCATGTCTGAGTATACCCTGCCACACCTATAGTGGCCAAAATCGATTCAGAAAAGGGGGTGGTGATGAACAGAGTGTCTGAATTGAGCAGACCACTCTTACCCAGTCCAAAGATCAGGGCTTGATCCATCACCGTTATTTATCTCACTGCCCCATCCCAGCTCAGAACATGGCTATATGCAAATCAGTCTGTCCCTGGCCCAGTGCATCATGGGAACAGGGCAGACTAAACTACCAAGCCAATTCTTCACCAGAAAGGAAACAAGCTACCGGGGACCGGTTTCTGGCATTTCAGCCGTCTTCGGCCCGGAAGACAGCTGTAATGCCAGAAACCGGTCCCCGGGAGCTTGTTTCCTTCCCAGTGTAAGAATTGGCTTTTGTAGTTTGGTTTGCCCTGTTCCCATCATGCACTGGGACAGGAACAGACTAATTTGCATACAGCCAGGTTCTGAAACTGGGATGGTGCAGTGAGCTAAAAAACGGTGTTGGATCTAGCCCTGATCTCTTGACTGGGTGAGAGCTTTCTGCTTAATTCAGAGACTCTGTCCCTCACCACCCCTTGTTGTAAATATTTTTGTCCACCCTAAGCGTGGAAGGGTATTCTCAGATGTGAGACCCTTGCTCATTGCACCATCAGGATTCAAGCAAACCGGACCGAAGACGGCTGTAATGCCAGAAACCGGTCCCCGGGAGCTTGTTTCCTTCCCAGTGTAAGAATTGGCTTTTGTAGTTTGGTTTGCCCTGTTCCCATCATGCACTGGGACAGGAACAGACTAATTTGCATACAGCCAGGTTCTGAAACTGGGATGGTGCAGTGAGCTAAAAAACGGTGTTGGATCTAGCCCTGATCTCTTGACTGGGTGAGAGCTTTCTGCTTAATTCAGAGACTCTGTCCCTCACCACCCCTTGTTGTAAATATTTTTGTCCACCCTAAGCGTGGAAGGGTATTCTCAGATGTGAGACCCTTGCTCATTGCACCATCAGGATTCAAGCAAACCGGGCCGAAGACGGCTGTAATGCCAGAAACCGGTCCCCGGGAGCTTGTTTCCTTCCCAGTGTAAGAATTGGCTTTTGTAGTTTGGTTTGCCCTGTTCCCATCATGCACTGGGACAGGAACAGACTAATTTGCATACAGCCAGGTTCTGAAACTGGGATGGTGCAGTGAGCTAAAAAACGGTGTTGGATCTAGCCCTGATCTCTTGACTGGGTGAGAGCTTTCTGCTTAATTCAGAGACTCTGTCCCTCACCACCCCTTGTTGTAAATACCAACTTTAAATGTGGCTGCCCATACCCCGCTGCACTCGGCGGGGACAATGGCAGACGCAGTACCCGCTTCAGGGATGACGCGCTCGGTTTCATCATTTTTTTTATTTCAATGGAGTGTGTGGCGCCCACTTCAGGGACACCACGCTCTGCAATACAATAGGTTTCGCTTTCGACAAACTTTGACCTATCGGTATTGTAAATGGCAATGCCTTTTATTATCATAGAAGGCATTGCCATTTACAATGCCAATAGCTGAAAACCTTGCAATTGCGAGACCTATTGCCTTGTAAATACCGGTTTGTATTGTATTTATAGTTTGGTCTTCGCCTTGGTGTCCAAGTACAATTCCTCCCAATAGAACAACCCACGGGCTGTACCAGCTTCACATACTGTGCACAGTGCACGTCATGCAATGGGCAAGACAAAAAGTTTGCCCCAACATTGTCACAGGGACAGTATATGAGAACGGACAGTCCTGCACCATAGCAGGCTATATTTTACACAAGAACACCGCAGACAGTCTCCTCAATAACCTAGCGCATTATACCTACCTAGCGCATTATGCCTACCGTAAAGCTGTATCATTAATGATCGTAAAACCACCAGTTGACAATCCCAACCTGAATATACGAGTGCAAGAGGTGATGCGGTGTAGACAGTCTGAGAAGGCATCAATTAGTGGAATGTCATACACTGTTCGGTATCAGAGTACAAATGTCACCAACAAGACAAGTACCAAAGAATAATATCAAATTCGTCGAATGTGTTGTTTCTAAGAAAGCTCTATTCTTGTTGGTTATACAGGTATTATCCAGTTCTTTTTTTAACAGGTTTTGCATATCTGGTGCTCGGAACAAATCCAAGGTATGTTTTGCTCTGTGACCTGATGGCCTAGGGCTTTCTCAAGGCTTAATATACAAAAGTGAAGTCCTAAACCTGTTTGTAGTAAGACTTCATGAACAGTACGTATAGGAAAGAACACAGGACAGCCACAACAGCCTTACAGGAAGACACCCTCGGAAGTACGGACTGCATTGACTTGGACACAAGGAGGAGGATTTAAATGAGGACACATTATTTTTTGTTAGGCACAAGTGAAACGGGCTTGGGGGGGGGGGGGATCAAAGAACTGAAGTGAACCACAGTCAAATATATAAGAATGAAAATTAAGTTGGGTGAGGTAAAACCAAATAGAAACGGTCATTATGCCCATAAATACATATTTAGACAACATCTACATTTTCCTGATATCCGACTCTATAAGACCCACGACCTACTAATCGTCTGTAGACAAAACAAAGCGTGCCAGCGCAAACAATATAAAAACTATCTTCACTACTAAGATTGTAACTAGCACAAAAGAAGGGTTTACTTATAGAAATGTTTAACGTTGCGTGCCAGTTGCAACTGAGAAAAATCTTTTTAGGAGTAACAAATCGAATTTCTAAGCCAAAATCTTGTACGGAGGCTCATTTAAGCAGGGCTCCTAGCGGTTTTTCAATGCTTTTCATTTCGTTTTGCACTATTCTTTCTGCACAATTGTATTTGATTACTAAATTACCTTGTGTGTTCTGATGGTTCAGGCGCGATCCCCGTTCCACCACTGATGATTCAGCTTAATGTGGAGGGATAGACCGCCATAGTAGGAAGTGCGTTACCTCACTTCCGGTCTATAGAGGTTAGCAGTCTAGCTGCTCGCCTCCACAGGTACTTAAACCTTATGCCCCCCCCCGGATACGCAGCGGACGGGCGCGCCGAAAGCGTGCCGAAGGCGCGCCTAAGCCAAGCCCGTCTGCGCCCGTCCGCGCCGGGACCGGGCTCAGGGCCTCTTCCGCTGTGCGAAACTTCTCTTCGCATCATGTCCCTCACATTTGTTACACCTCTGAACAGATAAAGCATATAAAATGAAGCGCTCCCTCACCTCATTATTTTCCTCTGTCCCTCGCTACTGCTTGTGCCTCTTTACCCACACCTTGTTCCACATGTCCTTTCATACTCCCTGTTCCTCGCCCCCTTACTCAGCCTCCCCCACCCAAGTTACGCTCCCCTTATCGTGCTGCCCTCAAACGCACGCTCCTTGGAAATCCTGGAGCTGATCACAAACCAAGAGCTGGACGTTCTGTTTATTACGGAAACCTGGGGTGATGCCGCATCAGGACCAGACTTTTGCTCAGCTATCCCTCAGGGTTTGTGTGCGTCAATCGAAATGGGCCCCCCGCCAGAACCGATTGCCAAGGTCAGAAACCTGGGGATCATGTTTGACACCAAACTAACATTTCACCATCATGTCAATACAGTGATCTCTTCCTCCTTTATTCTTAGAAAAATCAAAAAACTACTCCCTTACCTACCTCCTGCGGCAGGAAAAACTCTCATAACCACCTTAATATTTTCCAAATTGGACTACTGCAACGCCTTCTTGTTGAATGCTCAGGAGCAGGTTTTAGACAAACTGCAGTCTGTCCAAAATGCGGCGGCTAGAGTATTACTCTCAATTCCCAAGCATCATTTTGTATCTGCTGCCATACGTCAACTTCATTGGCTGCGAGTCAGAAGGCGCATAAAATTTAAGGCTCTCTGCCTTGCCTACAAGGCTATCTACAACTCCGGACCACGATTTCTCAGAAAGGCTTTTACGATCTACACCCCCAACAGGCCTCTTCGATCAGCATCGACCTATCTTCTACCAGTTCCTCGCACCAGAACAGTCGCCTGGGGAGATAGACGCTTCCTAGTGGCCACTGCGAGGCTTTGGAACACTCTCCCACTCAGCATCAAGACCAGTCCTACACTTTTAATTTTTCGGAAACAATTGAAAACCTGGCTCTTTGACCAATGATCTCCTTCAGTATGGTTTATGTCATCTTGATAATCCTATGCGCCGAGACACCTTCGGGTATTTGTGCGCAATACAAATTCAATAAACAAACTTAAACATTGTTCAGGTATTCTGTTTGGGTATGATCATAATCAACATCACCATACAATTCGGCAGTATGCTACACATTTTTGTCTTACAACGCACTGGCTTATCACCACTGGCCACTTTGTAGTGCTGATGTTATTGATGAGGGCAAGTGTTTAGGGAAAACTGAATACTCTTTCTAGAAGGTGGAACGTCTGATGCGATAGAATGGCCAAAGGTTTCACTTTGTAGTTAGATCTAGTCATCCACATGGTAAAACTGCTACCTGGGGACAACTCCTATTTAACCAAGGGGCAGCTCTCTTACATTACTGAATACCCCTCAAAAAAAAAATATATATATTCCACCAATTCGTTCACTCGGAGGTGCACTCTGCGCGGTTGGTGCTGGACAGTAGGGATGAACGTCCCCCCTACTATAAATTAACCACCAAAAGAAAATAATATCCGCACTCGCTCAATACGATCATTTGGGTTTATTCAACAAGAGACTCCAATACAGCACCCTTCACCCACGCGTTTCGACCGCAGGTCTTGTTCACAGTGTTGCCACTAGTCCATTGTCTCTTTCTAACTTATATACCTTCCTGTCCATTAGCATGTAATGATGCATTCTGGGTGAGGTAGTTTTTGGTAACTATTGGAAACTTAAACGTTTGTTTTGCAGAGAGTTCTTTGACAGTTTATAGTTTTAAAGATCACTTTAAGGCTTATTGAAACCTTCCAATTGGTTAGACAGGATCTCTTTAACCAATATGCGTTGCTCTTCACGATAGGAACATCCTATCAATCCTTTGTAGGGGTTTGAAACGACAAGCATTTAACAGACAATCCATCTTCTTGTTTAGACGCGTTTTGCTGTTCATTGTAAAGTTTGTTAAGTATGGGCTTAGTGCCCAAGAGATTCCCTTTGTGGACCAACTGGTTTGTACTCAACTGTACAACCGATCAGGATGATCATACCATACAGCAAAGAGAGTCAAAACGGTGGTCAGTTGCGGAGTATAGCAAGTGGCCTGGAGAAGCTCACAAAGGCGGCATGCCTTTGAAGCTTCCCCCTGCCCATCCTGGAGGAGGAGACCTAGCACCTCGCCCAGGATGTGCATTGTTGCAGGCCCAGGAGGGCGGGGCTCTCCACCCAGGGGTCCTGCAACATGTCTGCTGTGTGGCAGACTTGGCAGCCTCTCAGACAAGACATGGATTGTAGGTTAGGTTTCAGGGGGCATCTCTAAGATGCCCACTGTTGTGCATTTTACATTGAATCTCACACTGGCATCAGTGTGGGTTTACTGTGCTGAGAAGTTTGGTATCACACTTGTCAGTCTTCAGTGTAGCCATTATGGTGCTGTGGAGTTCGTAATGACAACCTCTCAGCACCATATACTCTTAATGGCTTCACTGCACTTACAGTGCCCAGGAATGGCCCCGAGTACTGTAGGGACACACCACTGGCATAGGGCACCCAGCTAGAGGGGTGACTGATGTATGCCAGGGCAGTGGGTTTGTGGGCATGGCACACATGGATGTGTGCCATGTCGACTATTTGTTTAGTTCTGCACCAGGACACTCATCCTGGAAAGGCAGTGTGTGTGTGTCAGGGTGCAGGACCACTAATGGTGGCACAATAAGTGCTGCAGCCCTTAGGGGTCTTCTCTGGTCTCAATGCCCTGGGTACCCATGGTACCATTTACCAGGGGCTGACATGTGGCCAGAGATGCCAATTGGGTTTTAGCTTCAATACAGTTTTAGGGAAGGAACACAGGCCCTGGGCACCTGATTGGCAGGAGCCCAGGGCACACTCAGTCAAAGCACATCAGCAATTCAACAAAAAGTGGGGGCATACCATTCAAGAAAGATGGCACTTTCTCACACTGTACATAATACTTTAAAGACTAATCTCTTATTTTACTGGGAGCCAGTGACGTTTTACCATTGCCTCAGAAACTGAATGGAATTTCAGAATTTTCTTGAGGAGTCTTGCTGCAGAATTCTACATCCCCTGTAGTTTAAGGGGCTGTGTTGAATGGTAACATAAAGAGCATTACCACAGTCTAGTCTTGACAAAACTAGAGAGATGATGACTGTCTTTTGTAGGTCAAGTGAAATGCAAAGCAACATTTTCTTCAGAGCTATTAGCAGGAAAAACAGGATCAGGTGAGTTTTGAGTCAAAGGTTACCCCCCAAATTCCTAACCTTGGGTAATGGCGTGGGGAGAGGATCCCAGGTTTGTGGCCACCCGGAAGTGATCCAAAACGAGGTGTTCTTACCAACAAGGCCTTTAATCCTCCAGCAGGACAGCATAGTAGGTCTCTTTGAAGAGGCTTGCCTTCAGTTTTTTTTCCTGAAAGGTTTGGTTGGTTTCTCAAATCTGGAGTGAGAGCGCTAATGTACTCCGCTCCCAACACAAATTATTCTGTTTCCCAGGGGTCCTACAATTAAATATCTCTTGGATAATCACAGGTTGTTGTTAGGTATGTATCTTGGACCATATCCTCCCCTTGCTTTGAAGGCTGTACTGGGAAGTTTGAACTTTATTCTCTGCGGCATATGGAGCAAATTTAAGTCTGCCAGGGCCATGAGAACATGCAATGATTACTTTAGGTTGTGCTACAGTTGTGCGACTTCAATTTGTAGTCTCAAGTTCTCATTTGTTGTAGCTCAAGTATAAACTATGTTTCAGTAGTCCAATTACAAATGCATGTCCACTGTGGTGCGATAAATGAAGCAGTGAGAAATCCTGCCTTGTAAACCGCTCTTCAAAATGGTTGTCGATGGGCCCAGTGGCAATCTCCTTCAAAGCAAGAATTTCCTAGTTATAGGCGTGCGTAAGCCATTTTGTTTATAGAGGGTCTAAAAAATTCTGCTATATGGGTTATCACATTGGAGATGCCAAATTAGCATGGAATATGGGCCCATATTAACCAAATGCCCTTCCGCATGGGTGCTGATGACTAGGCTTGATTGCATATTCCACAAGTAGCTAGTGAAAAGTTTTTGGGGGAGGTGTGAAAAGCTTTTCAAGGAAGATGCCGTCACATTTTACCCTGGGCAAGAAAGGCACATGAAGGATGAATGAGAAATGAATGTCACAACTACATTGTCCAGAATGCTGAGGAAGTAGTGTCCTCTCTTTCTTTCCTTTCCCGGTCTTACTTAAACTCCTCCTTAATTGCTCTCAGGTGCTTGTCACCTGAAATCAGAGTTTCTGTTCATGGCTCATTTCCTCCACGCCGAGACTCTGCTTCATATCCTAAAGAACGAACTTTCCGTCTGCCTTCCCCAGCAGTAAAAGCCTTCCCGACCGCGCTCTGCTGTGCTGGGACCAGGATGGAGACGCCTTTCCCGATCGCGCTCTGCCGCGCTGAGACTAGGAAGGAGACGCTCTTCACCATCGCGCTCTGCCACGCTGGGATCATTTCTGGCTTTCGCGCTCAGATGCGACCCTGGGTTCTGAGTAAGCGTGAGGAAGCGCTTTCTTTTGGTATTTAATCCTTTTCGTGCTTGGAGTGCGACATCTGTTTCTACAGCGCTTTAAGGCGCTTCTTGAGGAAATTCCAGGAGTTCTCCCTGCTTAGAGAAAGCACATGGCTGAGCTGTTCTTTACTTAACTCTTCTCACGCTGTGAGTAATCTTATGCATTATCAGCGTGTGAATGCGCTGTATGAATTTAATACAGATGTGGTTTCTGTGAATCGGAGCCGTTGAGAGGCTCGGAGGTCTTTTGGATTACAACTGCAGTTTGTGGTGTTCTTCTGCAAGCTATTACGAAAATGTATAAATGACATGTGTCTCTCCTACAGGAATCACGCTATATAATAGGAGTGAGGTCCACACAACTCCCACCCAGCACTCCATTGAGCATTCAAGCTGCTGCAAATTTATTGTTTCGTTTGTCCCTTTTTTCCCCTTCCCTGGTTGTGGTACAGTCTGTTGAGTTTGATCGTACTCGTAGGTGGTTCCATATAAGGAGAAAAGGAGACATAGCATCGCTCATCGCTCCCGCTGTATCCGGCTGACCAGGTTAGTGTTAACCTATATTCATGTCATGACAGATGCTGTATGTTAATTTTGTTCTGGTTCATGATCAGATTGTCCGTATGACTTCCACCACTGCAGGATGCCAATGCATTTTTACTTTTTTGTTTGGGGCGAAGACAGGGGGAATGTACATTATATCGAAGTAGACTAGGCACAATAGTTCCAGTGCTCGTCAATTACTTTTTATGGTTGATTTGCACGAATTGAAGGATTTTACGCAGAACGAAGAGTTGGAGGTTTTCACTTAAATAAGCAAAATGGTCTTGGGTACAAAGGGGAGAGTATAATTTAGTACAGTGCCCAGGTTCTCTGTATTTTACATTAGACCGGAGGTACTTGCTTAGAAACAATGGCCGTGTGTGTTGGCCAGCATTCAGGGTAGAAAATTGGTTCTACCCATTTAATCCTCCTAGATTTTCCACTTTTTCTCTCCCTGGTTTTGGAATTTTCCTGTGACTGAGTCTCACTCATTGTAAAGTGCTAACCGCAAGTGTCTGTTTTTTATGATCAGGTCTACTGTAAGAGGCGGTTATCTGGTTACACAAACATATGTGCACATATGCGAAAGCTGAGCATGAGACAACTGTCTTGCTCAGCCTGGGAACGGCACACAGGTAGCCAGTCGCAGTAAGCACAATTCAGCGACTGGTGCCGATTGCGTAGGCATTATAATGTGAGTAGGCATTCATAGTTTAGGTCTGTACTGCTCAACTGAAAAGTGTGTGCTCTTTACTGGATTGCATGATATGGTCAAAATCTGTGCAACAGGTCAGTTTTGTCCTACTTAGGCGCCAAAACTAGGGGAACATGTTTTCAGAGTGCAGATCCACTGCCACTCCCATCACAACTGCCCTCCTTATGGCACTTGGAGAATTGTCACATTTCCCTTACTCCGCTCATAATTTGATTCTAGGGTGTAGTGATGATGTGGCACACTGGGATTGAGCAGCGGTGGCTACCTTCCAGAACATTTCAATCCCACTTAAAGACACTTAAGAACTCACTGGATCTGGGAATGAAGTCAGCAAAAGAACGTTACGCTGGAAGGAGAAGTCACCTGACCCCTACTTGAGAAGATGGACTAAAGGACTTGGACTCCAACTGGCACCGACGGGCTAAGAGTGTTTCTCCAGCACCAGTCACACTGGCCCCCTTATACCCTTTGAGGGACAATAATGGGATGGACTTGTCTGGGGTGGAGCCTGGGGAGCAGCTTTGGATCTTCTGTGGACTCGCCCTGAAGAAGGAGTGGCCTCCATCAGGAGGTTGCCACAGACACACAGGTGCCCTGCAAGAGGGCCAAAACCGTAGGGCTTGGGGGAGTGCGCCGGGCAGGGGTTCCAATGATAGGCTGCAGAAGCTCCTGAGGAAGGCCCTTGAGGTGCAGGAAGGTGCCAGACTCCCACAAAGAGGACAGGTCCTGCAGCAGCGGCAGGAAATAAAGCCCCAGAAACAAAAGACCAGGAGAGTTGAAGGAAATACACCTTGTGACTGGAGTTCGCCACCAGGAGCAAAACACCTACCCATTCAAATCAGAAAACAAGGACAAAACGGGCGGGAAACAGAGTACATTACGCTCCGCTGCAGATTCTTTAACCCCTCCTCCAGGGTGAGCCATGTCCCCAGTGGTCAGCACAATCTTCACAGCTGGGAGTACACAACCAGCAATACCCCACCTGCACAAACACAGACAGGAAAAGAGAATCCTGCTGGCCCTGCCATCAGCAGAATAGTAGTGTCATCCGGATAGGGAGCCAGCCGGGCAGTATAGGAATGGGCTCCTCGCACTGCCCAGATGTCAGTACGCACAGGTAGGCCTATGGAGGGGCAGGGACAACTCACATGAAAAGAAGAAACGTGGCATAAGGCTGCACTTACAACAAAAAGGAAAACGCTCCTGCAAGACTTACAGCTGCTAATATAAAATTCACTGTTTGAGTGAAATTAGCGCCCTAGAATCCTCTGACATGCACCAAAAAGATAAACACACATATGCTTTGCGGTACCCTAAGAGTGGGCAGGGGCATCGTGAATGTTCCAGAAAAATATTTTGGGAGCCTCAAGAGTGGCGCAGAAGCCCCCCTCCCCCCCACCACTCTCCGTCCTCCCAAAGATGTCCCCCTCAAAGTTGTCTAAAGTCTCCTAGGATTTATAAGGCCCCCCAAGAGAAATGTATTTAAATCCCTCCTGAAGCTTTTGCACAAAGTTAGGAGTGTGGGACCCCTGTTGGTTGGTCCTAACGCTGAGCTGAAATAACAATGACCATGTTGATGCTGGCAATATGTTAAAAGTGTTAATGAAGGGTATTGAAAGATGGTAACATCTACTTTGATTTCAATGATGTTGCATTGAAGTATTAGAACATATCTTTGCTTTTATCAAGGTGGTGACACCCTGACAAAGCCAATAGGCCAGCCTGTTTGATAAGGACACCTCCTTATAATGTGTGTAGTATAGATGTGGGTATTGGGACTACAGGGTTTGGGACTTGATGGGGATGTGAACTGTTTTGCGGGTATCACCAACTGTATGTACCACCTAATTGTAGAGATTTGTAAATTAAGGTGCAGTATTAAGTAGTGTGGGGAATAAAGTATGTTTCCTTTTTTTTTTTTAAAAAGAAGCACTGACAAGACAAAGATTTATTGAGTGGTGATATAGCATACTAATGAGTAGGGGGTACTAGCCTATCCACTGCCAATGTTGCTACTATGGGATACTTAGTTTCAAGTAATGCAAAGTTGCAGACTTATTACTTGGGAAGGACTTGCATCCTTCTCAACCAATAACTCAATTTCTTACAATCAGGATTTAAGTTTTGGAATCATTTAAACTATTGAAGGTTACTGTAAATCAGGATGTGGACTTTGTCCAAACACTGAAATGGGGGACTGCCTACAGAATACCATGGCCAAGTAGAAGATAATGAGAAGACCCACCAATAAGTGGAACCATTTTTGTTTAAACAGACAAGAATTAGAAAATGTGATATCTAGTTACAAATACAGACATGGTTATCAGTGATGCATTATTTAGATTAGGACTTAGGAAACAGTCTAGGCATTATAGGAAACAGTTAACAGAATTCCAAATACTTCCAACGTGCCTGCCTCAGGAGGTCTTGGACTGATTTTAGAGTGAGTGTAATCTAACATTCAGCCACCTTTCAATTCTGCTGCTTTGTACACCGAGCAAATCAAGGCCATCTTTTAGTAACAAAAGAGCATACTTAAGCAAAATGCATACTTTCTCTGCTATCATAGTTGATGTCTTGAGTTTAAAAGAAAGGAGTGGCTCATAGCTCAACTTTCAATAACAACGTTGGCCCAGCTTAATTCTTAGGCCAAGGATTTTAAATAGAGCTTGGTCTATGGCAATTACCATCCAATATCAAACCTGACCTAACTTTGACAACCAAAATTATGGCAAAACATTTAAAGTAGAAACCAAAAGATTGTTTAGGAAGAAACAATCTTCAAGACGTTAAGCCCATTTCCACTCACTCACGATTTTTCTCCACTAGCAGACAAAGGGAGAACTCCCAAAGTCATAACTGGGAGGCAATGAAGGCTTCTCACAAAATCAGCCATCACATACTTTTTTTTTTGCTCTATGAAAATATTTGAATAGAATAAATCGTAGGCGTACGGCAATGGCAGCTCCTCTAGGGGCTGCAAGGGCTTCTCTCCAATCCTCCTTTTCCAGCTCACCCACGTCCCCCTCCCATGCGGTCCGCAGCTTATCTAGCAAAGGGGAGCAATGTGTAACTAACGTCTGGTAGATGCGGGATATCTTCTTATCTTCCAATTCTCCCATGAATACCTTAGCCTCCAGGGGGCTGAATTCAGGCAAGGAGTCCAGGCCCTCCAAGGCGGGGGAGATGGCATGACGGAACTGTAAATATTTAAAGAACTGGTTTCGGGGCATGTCATAGTCTTCCCTCAGCTCTTGGAACGATTTAAGGGTTGTGCCTTTCATAACATGGCCCAAAGCTGATATTCCTATCACGTCCCAGCCGCGGAACCCCTGTAGGGACGCCAGAGCCGGCAACCGACCATTCTGCCACAATGGGGTTTCCTCCGTCAGTCTGTTCCACCATCCCATGCGGCGTAGCGCCTGTCGCCAAATCCGGAAAACCACCTGTGTAACAACTGGGAGCCTTTTCCAAGCCGAATACAATATAGTATGTAGGGTGTCCGGTTCCATTAGATACCTCTCAAGGGCGTATGCTGGGTCTCCCCGGTCCCCATACCACCATTCGTTCAATATCAATAGGTGAGACACCTGGTAATAGGACAAAACATCTGACAACGCCAATCCACCGCAGTATGTGGAGAGGAAACAGGTACGGAGAGCCACTCTCACCACCCCCCCCGGCCCAGAGGAATTGGCTTAACGCCGAGTTGACCTGTCAAAACCACTGTGGCGAGAAAGGGTAGGGGTGGTTCTGCAGTTGGTATAGCAGACGCGGGAGGGCCACCATCTTGAAAATGGCCGAGCGGCCATAAATATTCTGGGGCATACGGGACCTTGTTTTCATCTCCGACCGGACCCGGTCCCAGACAGGAACAACATTACGCTCCCAAGAGACCCCAGGTAGGTCCGTCAGGAACACTCCAAGATACTTAAGGCCTCCCGCCGCTTCCTGCAACGCCGACGCCCAGGACCCCAGTGCCGTGCGATCTCCTAGTGTCCACAGCATGGATTTCCGCCCGACACTTTCCTGAACACGCGCATTATTTCCAGGACCCTCAGCCCTGACCTATTTAGTTCCGTGAGGAAGAAGAGAACATCGTCGGCATATAGCGCGATTCTGTCCGACGGTCCCGCCGCCCATTCAAAGCCTCGCATTTGTGCGTCTATTCGTACCCACGCCGCTAATGGCTCCATGGCAAGGGTAAACAGATACGGCGAGAGGGGGCACCCCTGTAGAGTGCCCCGTCCGATAGGAAAGGCGTTGGATACAGCCCCAGCCACTCTCACCGAGGCAGTCAGGTCGGTATACAGCAACTTCAAGTATGATAGAAATTGGGGCCCAAGATTCAGGCGAGGCATGAGCGCATGTAGGTAGACCCAACTCTACGAGTCAAAGGCCCCATCTATGTCGGGCAGCAGGAGTGCTGCCTGGGTTCCTGTGGCCCGCATCGCTTCTACCGCCACCTGTGCACGCCTAATATTGTGCCTCGTCGCTCTATGAGGCATAAATCCCACTTGGTCCGGGTGGACAAGGTCAGTGATATATGGAAGGAGGCGATTGGCGAGTGCTTTGGCCAATATCTTCGCCTCAACATTCAGAAGCGATATGGGCCTATATGATTCGTGGTTTTCGGGGGGCCTCCCAGGCTTACAGAAGACAACGATTTTGGCATGACTCCAGTCCGCCGGTAAGCGGCCACAGTCCCTGGCCGCCTCCAACGCCCTCTTATAGTACGTCCCCCACTGAAGATGATATTTCCTAAAGAATTTGCATGGGAACCCATTGGGCCCGGGGGCCTTACCAGCATTCAAATCACCAAGGGCCCTTCCCAGCTCCTCAGCCGACAGAGGGAGTTCAAGACGATCCCGTCCCTCCTTCGAGATTGACAAATTTCTTGCAGACCTTCTGCCATGGGCAATGTCCTCTGCTGGGAGGAATTCCCGAGGGGCATACTGGGCCGCATAGTATCACGCAAAGCTGTCTGCTAGCTCCTCAGGGGAAGACAAGGAATCCCCGGCCTCATCCCGAAGACCCGGCAGGGCCTGCACCTGGAAAGGGCCCTGGCAGAGCCTATACAGCATTGTGCTGGACTTATCGCCCCATTGGTATATTCAGCTCTGCGTAGCCAGCCACACCTGCCGTGACTCCTCAAGGAGTAAAGACGCATAAGCCTGCTGGGTTGGTAGTAGTTGTCCTACGTCTCTTTCATCCTCCGTCGTATTGCATTGCTCCTCTAAGTCACGGACCCGACCCGCTGCCTCTTCCAGGCCCTCCCTGCGTGCCCTACGGGACGCCGCGCACCAGGCAATATCTACTCCTTGGAGTGTGGGCTTTAGAGCCTCCCAGAGGGTCATATCATCTGTCTCAGACCTTTCATTGTTCTTCAATAATGGGCTATGGCCTCCCTCATGTGAGTCTGGTAGTCGTTCTGTTGTAGATCCCATGTGGAGAGACGCCATCAAAACGGTTGCTGCCTCCTATCCAGGGGATGGTCTACAGTAATCGGGGAATGATCGGACAGGCCTCGTGGCAATATAGACGTTTAGTCCACCCTCCCTATCCGAGCGTGGGGAACAAATAGGTAATCTAATCTAGAGAAAGATTTATGTACCGCAGAAACATAGGTATATTCCCGGCTATGAGTGTGCTGATAACGCCTTGTATCTATCCAGCCCATCCCTCTCACCATATCACTCAATTTAGTGGGAGTGTATGCCGCCTACTCACCCCCGGGCCCTTTGGCGATCCACCCGGCTATTCATAACATCATTCCAGTCACCCCGACCACAGCCATCACATCCGGGATCTCAGCCCATATGGTAAACAGTTTTTCTACAAGTGACCACTGCAATGGGGGCAGGGCATACACACTTCCAAAGACCACAAGTTCATCCCCAATCATCCCTTTGACAAATACATATCCACCCATTGTGTCGAGTGGACGTAGGACACCCTGCGGTGTATCAAAACAGCCACTCCCCAGGAGCCCCTCGCAAACCCGGCATGATAGGCCTGTTGGTACCCATATCGCTGCAGGCTAAGTGTTTTGGTGCCCAGGAGATGCGTCCACCCTTTCTTTCTTCCCCTGCCGCAGAACTGCGCCCCTCTTTATTTTATCAAGCATACCCCTTACATTCCAGCTCACAATTCTCAAAGACGCCTTGGGGAGGGCTGGCCCGAGATCTTTAACCGCCATCTATGGGTTGAAAAACCAACTGCCTGGGTGTCAGGGACTGTAAACGTATACATGTCTGTAATGAAACTTGAAGGGACATCGTGCTGCAGAGAACTACCCCCCCCCCCCCCAATCTCGTGCCTCCCCCCACCTCCCCATCAACCCCCTTCCCAACATCATCACATACTTTTTTTTTTTCACAACAAATTTTTTATTTTATTGATCAGGTAAGGCATATACGCAGCTCTCCACAGTTAGATCACTGCCAAATATCAACACATGTATTAGCATCTCACGACCCAATCAAAAGCAACCCCACCTCCCACGGCTACCCAGTGACCAACCTACCCACCCCTTATCCCTCCCTAACCCAGTGCACGTAATCACAGCGAGCCTCTAGTAACTGTATCAAGCTAGGAAACATGCGCCTCCTCAGGCCTGGAGTCCATCGTCCAAATCTAGACCATCTTCAGGTTCTACTGGAGGCACCAGAGTTAAACCCCTATATTCCGCCCACCTCTTCCAAATTTTGTAATGTTTCCGGGGCATCCTCTGGCCTCAAACACTGGGCGCTCCAGCCCCATAAAATAATCCATCCCTGCCTTCCATACGTTCAGCGGGGGGGGGCTTGATCACTCTTCCATGCTCATGCCAAATCCCGTTTGGCCACGACAAGACCCAGCAATAAGAGGTGGAGCTTGTAGGTATTCCCCCCACGCCCTCCAGCACATGGAGAAGGCCCAGTCGATGAGTACGGGGAAGATCCCATCCCAACACCTCCGACAGACAGCCCCATACACCACTCCAGAACCTGATTAGGCCAGCGCAAGACCATACAGTATGCAGCAGAGTACCCATCTCAGCTCCACATCGCAAACACTCCAGGGATCCAATCAAACCTGCTTTCCACAGCCGCTCTCTTGTATAGTAAGCCCTATGCAGATATTTAAATTGGACTAACCTGAGACGCACCGCAATAGCAGTCCCACGCGGGGACTCCAAAGCCTCCCTCCAATCATCCTCATCCAGGGGTCCAACGTCCCCTTCCTAGGCTTCCTTTAATGTAAGTAGAGAAGAGGAACAATGAATGACTAGGGTTTGATAAAATACGTGACACCTTATCACCCATGTCACCCATGAAGACGAATATGCTACTTCCCAGTATGCATCTGTTCTTGGCATGTAGGGCTGCTGACATTCATATCTGTGCATAGATCGCTGCCTAGTGTTGGGTCCGGATGATCGCACATTGTTGTCCTGGAAGAGTCTTCGAAGTATCACGAGATAGGTGGCTCCTCCCCTGGACTACAGTGCGCATGGGCATCGACTCCATCCCCAGATTGTTTTTAGACATGGTGGCAAAGATGGAGTGTAACTCTGTGAGTGATGACCATGCTAAGAGTATTTGTGAGTGCTGCAGCCGCTACAGGCACCGGGGAGGAGGGCGGGCGATCTGAATGTCAGCAGCCCTACATGCCAAGAACAGATGCATACTGGTAAGTAGTATATTCGGTTCGAGGCATGTGGGCTGCTGAATTCATATCTGTGCATAGAATGTCGCGTTCTAATCTAGGACCCCGATCAATACTGTGACCTTATGCCCCTATAATCCATTCATACCCCTATAATGGCATAAACGATCAAGAGTGATATTTCAGAAACTCGTCTCTGGCCTAACACGATCAGAGCCACATTTCAGAATCGCTTCCTCTGCAGCTCATTAGAGCAAATGACACAACAGAAGCAACTATCTAAGATTCCTAGATTACACTCAGAGTTCTTCAACAAGATAAAAACTCAGCAACCTGGGAAAGCCCCGCTTGCTATGTTTTGATTAGTAATAGAACTCTAATGAGCACTGAGAGACGATCACTTCCTAGTGACATCTTTATTGACTTCTTATGTCCAAAAACTTACTTCAAACAAGGCACCTTTCAGGTATAAATATTACCAACGTTGCCTTAAGCAAACGCTGCCTCAACAACATCGATGATAGCGATGGTGTGTTGAATACAGGAGCAGAACAGCTGTCCCTTGCAGAGCCCAGCAGATGCAAGCTGCCCACGGACGCTGCCCCTCCTCCTCCTTGACGCGCTGAGACGCTGTCTTTTCTCCTGCCGAGAAAATCCAGCTCCGGCGTTTCCAGCCTACTCTTGCGAGTGACTGGGATATCGAGTCCTGGAAGGAGATACAAGACCTCCAACATTCTATTCCAGAGGTATGGTGTTGACTAAACCCTTAGAGAGAATTCTTGAAGCAAACCTTGGCAAGACCAACTTAACTAAAACTGCTACTTACTTACTCCCTCCCAAGTATTAGGCTTAGGTCAGGTACACTGGGGTAGGCGTAGTTAGAAGCACCAGTTGAGTACGTTAGTCAAATGTATATATAAATGTATATATTTTATTCATTTTAACCATTGTATGGCTAAGAAACCATATCAATGCTTTTACAGTATTATTTTGCAATCCTCATTTTACTGTACGCACTTTTTATAACAACTAGTCTTGCAATTGTGGCAATTAATTTCTCTTGCATGAGAAGAAAGACTGTTCAATAAATAATACCTTTTTATTGAAAACGGCCATCTCTCTATATCTTGGTGAAAGTAATCTGCACAACTGACTGAGTAAAATAACTGTCTATTGTTTCACACGACTCTAGAGATTGACTCTTATTCTAAGGAGCAAAGTTGTCATGTTTATGCGGTTGTTGGAAAACTGAATCCCTTCTTGTCTGTACCAGGGAAGCTGAACACTTCCTATTCAGTCAAGAAAGTTTCCAGTGACCTCTGAGCTAGTTGGTAACAAACCCAATTAAGTTTAGCATAGTCAGTAGAGACCTGGAAGACCGCACTTCTACGTCTATACTACTGTTTATGTTATTCCAATGCGCAGGGCCTATAGGGAAAATAGGAGCTACACTACAAGAATACATAGCAGTCCCTCCATTAGCGGCGGCCGCCTGTGCCAGCTGCAGCAGTTTGGAAAAGTGTTTTTAGAACAGCCTGCCCTACAGCTGCCTGCTGTTTGGAGTGCACATCTACACAGTAGTGTTTTGTAAATGTGTGTGTGGTAGACCATGGCTGCTCTACACATGTCCTCTAAAGGAATATTTCCAAGGAAAGCCATGGAGGCCCCCAACTTCCGGGTGGAGTGGGCCCGCGGGGGGGATCGTTAGAGTGCGCTTGGCTTTCTGATAGCAGATCTGAATACACTTAACGATCCACCTGGCTATACCAGCCTTGGAAATGGGATTGCCTTTGTGTTGTGGCGAAAAGGCAACAAATAGTTGTTTCGTCTTCCGAAAATCGTTGGTCCTATCAATGTAGTACATCAAGGCTCTCTTGACGTCAAGCGTGTGGAGCATTCTCTCCGCAACTGACTCAGGATTTTGGAAGAACACAGGCAGTTCTATAGTCTGGTTGATATGGAACTGTGAAACCACCTTAGGAAGGAACTTAGGGTTAGTGCGAAGCACCACCCTGTTGGAATGAATCTGTATGAATGGCTCTTGGATAGTTAGTGCCTGGAGTTCACTAACGCGTCGTAGTGACGTAATCGCTATCAGGAAAGCCACTTTCCATGTTAAGAACTGAATCTCGCATGAATGCAGTGGCTCAAAAGGTGGACCCATCAGTCTTGTGAGGATCACATTCAGGTTCCATTCAGGAGCTGGTGGAGTCCGGGGAGGAATGACTCGTTTGAGTCCTTCCAGAAAAGCTTTGATGGCAGGCACTCTGAAAAGGGAGAGATGCTGCCTGTTTTGGAGATAAGCAGCTATTGTGGATAAATGTATACAAATGGAAGCATAGGCCAGATTAAATTTGTATAGCTGTAACAGATAACAAATGATGTTTTGAGTAGATGCGGCCAGCGTGTTGATGTTGTGGTCTGCACAATAAATGACAAACCGCTTCCATTTTGCCGCATAGCATGCTCTGGTGGTGGGCTTCCTTGCCTCCCTGATGATGTTCATACAGTCTGGGGGCAAGTTGAGGTAGCCAAACTCTAAGACCTCAGGAGCCAGATCGCCAGGTTGAGCTGTTGCGGATTTGGATGCTGAATGTCGCCATGACTCTGCATCAAAAACCTGGGTGTGAGGCGCAGCCTTTGATGCAGTACCACAGATAGTTCCAGAAACGTGGTGTACCATGGTTGGCGTGCCCACCTTGGAGCAACCAGGATGAGAGTCATCGAGTGTTGCTTCAGCTTGCGTGCCACCAGTGGTATTAGAGGTGCTGGGGGAAAAGCGTATGTAAATATGCCTGACCAGTTCATCCATATCGCATTGCCGTGCGACTGTGGGTGTGGAAACCTGGCGGCAAAGCTTCGGCATTTGGCGTTTTCCTTTGTGGCGAACAGGTCTATCTCTGGATGACCCCACCGTTGGAAGTACGGGTGGAGTACTGATGGATGTACCTCCCACTCGTGCATTTGGTGGCTGTACCTGCTGAGCAGGTGCGCCATCTGATTGTCCTTGCCCGGGAGGTGTTCCGCCATGAGGAAGAAGTTCCTTTGAATGGCCCACTTCCACCTGCTCTGAGCCAGATGAGACAACTGTGGAGAGTGTGTACCTCCCTGCTTCTGAATGTAGTACATGGCCGTCATGTTGTCCGTCTGGATCAACACGACCTTGTTGCACAGATGTACTTTGAATGCTTTCATCGCCACGAAGATGGCCATCAGTTCTAGAACGTTGATGTGCATCTTCTTTTGCTGCGTTGTCCATAGTCCCTACACCGTGTAGTGGAGAACATGAGCTCCCCAACCCTGGAGAGATGCGTCCGTCGTCAGAATGATCTGTGGCACAGGCTCCTGGAACGGTCGTCCTTTGCAAAGGTTTTGTGGATTCCACCAATGCAGAGAGTTGTATGCAAGACCGGTTACCAACACTAGGTCTTTGAACTGTCCGCAAGCCTGATTCCACTGACGTGCTAAGCACTCCTGTAGCGGACGCATATGTAGTCTCGCGTGCGGGACTATGAAGATGCAGGAGGCCATCATGCCTATCAACTGCATGAACACTTGGGCCTGAAGCGAGTGTTGAGATCTGAATTGTTGTATCAGCGATTGAATGCTGCTGATCCTCACTGAATTTGGCTGTGCTTTGGCTGCCAGAGTGTCTATGGTCGCACCCAGATACTGCCGTATGTGGGAGGGTTGCAGGTGGGACTTTGGGTAATTCTGTGAGAATCCCAGATCGTGAAGAAGGTGAATGGTGTGGGACATGTGGGCGGCACACTGCTGGGCCGACTTTGCCTGGATAAGCCAGTCGTCCAGATAAGGGTAGACGTGAATGTTCTGTCTCCATAAGTGTGCCGCCATCGTCGCCAGGCACTTTGTAAACACCCTGGGTGCCGTGGTCACTTCGAAAGGTAGGACCTTGAATTGGTAATGTTGATTTTGGATGGTGAACCTGAGGTATTTTCTGTGTGACGGGTGTAGCGGAATATGAAAATACGCATCCTTCAGATCTAATGTTGCGAGAAAATCTCCCTGACTGAGCAACGGTAGGACTTGCTGCAGTGTTAGCATGTGAAAGTGTTCTGATAGAATGTACTGATTGAGGGGTCTGAGGTCCAGTATGGGTCTGAGGGACCCGTCCTTTTTTGGGATCAAGAAGTACTCCTGTGCCTCTTTCTTCCACAGGCACGAGCTCGATTGCTCCTTTTTACAGCATGACGAGCACCTCCTGCTGCAATAAGTGCAAATGCTCTGTGGACATAGGACGGTGTCTTGGGGGTATGTTGTGTGGAGTGCATGTTAACTCCAGACAATAACGGTACTGGATAAGCTTTGTGACCCACCTGTCTGTGGTGATGGACTTCCAGACTGGCAGGAACTGTTGGAGTCGCCCCCCGACCGGAGTGGTATGGTCGGGGGGCAGTGACAAGGCGTCACTGTTTGTTAGTGGCAGAGGACCTGGAGCTGTTGTTTCCATGACCTCTGCCCTTGGCGCTGTTTCCACGATAGCCACCTCTACTCGGTTTGGCATAGGTGGTTTGCACGCCACCTTTATTGTACTGTGTTTGCTGGGACAGCTGGCCTCTGGAAACACCTCTACTGCTTGAGCGACAAAAAGAACCACCCCTGAACTGCTGGGACTGGAGAGCCCCCATAGACTTTGCAGTCTCAGTGTCCTTCTTGATCTTCTCCAAGGTGGTGTCTACCTCTGGACCAAATAAATGATCAGGGTTTACTGGCTGATTGAGAATGGTGGTCTGTATTCCTGGCTTGAACCCGGAGATTCTAAGCCAGGCATGTCGCCTCAACATGACACTTGTGTTAACGGCTCTGGCCGCGGTGTCTGCTGCGTCCAGTGCACATTTTATAGAAGCATTTGATATGAGCTTTCCTTCCTGTATGAGCATCTCAGCTGCCTCCTTATATTCATCTGGCAGGTGTTGCAACAGGGTCTCCAGTGTGTCATAATGGGCCCTGTCATACCTGGCTAAGAGTGCCTGAGTGTTTGAAATGTGCCAGATGTTGGCCGCTTGAGCCGCCACCCTTGTCCCTGATGCCTCTAGCATCTTAGATTCCTTATCTGGGGGAGGAGCATCACCCGTGGTTTGTGAATTAGCCCTCTTCCGGGCATTAGAAACAACAAGAGAGTCCAACAGCAACTGTCCCTTAATGTAGGTAGGGTCCCCAGGCGCCGGTTTGTACTTCTTTTCAATCCTGGGGTTTATCACCCTGGCTCTTGTAGGCTCCTTAAATATTTCCCCAGCATGTTTCAAGACACCCTTCAGCATAGGCAGAGTCTTGACAGTCCTCTCTGAGGTGGAAAAGGTGTCGAACAGAAAGTCTACTTCAATAGGGTCAGCATGGAGCTGGACGTCATGATTCTTGGCTGCCCTTTCAATAAGTGCATTAAACGCCGCCGAATCCTCAGTAGGCGATGTTTTTACAGTATACACATGGGTGTCTGGGGCAGTGTGTGGATCCCCAGGGTCAGCAGCATCTGCCCAAGGTTCATTAGTATCTCCTGGATCAGTGTCCACAGGATAGCTGTATTCGTTATCGTCACCTTCCCCAGTTTCCACATCTGAATAAGTGGGCGAGACATCTTGGCCACGTGGAGATACAGGTTCTACAAGAACAGGTGTTGTAGTAGAATCCTTCTTTTTCAGTGGGATTCTATACGACTCCATTGGCTGTTCCGGGGCGATCTTTCGTTTATAAATAGAAAGTCTGCCTGTATCGGCATCGATAAACTGTTCCTGTTGCTCTTCAAGCAAGGGCTGTCGATGCTTTGTGGCCGGTACCACAGTTGTGGGCTTTGGCCCCGTGGACACCTTCTTGGGCACTTCAACGGCCATTTTAGGGACGAAGGCCTTCGGCACCACTTTCGGTGGCAGCGTGAAGTGGATGGGCGCAGACGTCTTTTGAGGCTTATTGGCAGGCTTCGAAGGTGGAGGATCCTTTGGTCCGACAGCCAAAGCCTTGTCCTTAATGAGCTTCAGGGATTCCCCCACCTGCTTCGAGAAGTAGGTGGACGGCTGCGTCGACTCGACGGAATCCTTCGAGGAACCGCCAGGCGTGGACTCGGGGGTCGTACCGCTTTTAGCCTTGTCCGGTCGACGCGTAGGCTCGAGAACCTTCTGATCACCGAGTCCTTTGTCGCTGTCGACTGTCTTCGGCGCCGATTTTTTCGGGTCGACGTCCTTGACCTTTGCCTTCGGCGTGCCAGACTTTGGGTCGACGCCCTTTAGCGGCCTCTTCGGGTCGATAACACTTTTATGCTTCGTCGGTGCAGACAGTTCCGAGGACTTCGAGCCGGCCAAAGCAATACGCACTTTCTGTTTCGATTTAGCCTCAAGTGCTTTAGGTTGCGTAGACACCAAAGCTTTCTCTTTCGGTTTCGATTTTGCAACTTGCAGCTCCTTAGACATGTCCGAAGCCGAGCCCGAAGGTGGGGCCGTAGAACTTATTGGAAGATCTTGGGTAAGGCCCTGTGGCGATCCCTCGACCTGAGCCTTATGAAGTGTTTTGTCCCCAGTATCAGTTTGTGGGCCTAGCTCCTCGCTCGAGCTATCTTCCATGGCCCCAAAGGCCCCATCGTCGTCTCCTACCTCGTCGACGACGTCTTCCGCATCGAGCATCTCAACATCAGTGTCGTAGCTGGAGTCGACCTCAGATGCGTGATCCGATAGGTTTTCTCGAACCTCCCGCTCTGCTCCTTCATCATCCCCGGCATCGAAGATGTTCATCGGTTCAGGTGCCGTCTGCTGGGCTTCCTTGCGCGCAGATGCAGAAATTTCTTCTTGGATCGGAAACGGGAACAAGCCATACAGCTGGCTTCATCGTGATCCGGTGACAGGCACTTGTTGCACACCGGGTGGACGTCGATGTGGGGATATTTTGAGTTGCACACGGGACATCTCTTGAACGGACTCCATTCTATGATGGTTCGTCGATAAGGCCTCTGGCGTCGACCTGGCCTTCAGCGCCAAAAAGCACGCGGCTGTTCTGGAAATCCGGCTCGGGAACTGAGCCAGAACTGAACTGGGCATCGATCGCAAGACAATACCGACGAAAAACTAAAGGCCTTTTGGCCAAAAGAAAGTCTTACATCGATTCTGAACTTGAGTGAACCAATATGCATCCGAACCCAATGGCGGAAAAAAACAATCTGAGGATGGAGTCCATGCCCATGCGCACTGTAGTCCAGGGGAGGAGCCACCTATCTCGTGATACTTCGAAGACTCTTCCACAACAACAATGTGCGATCATCCGGACCCAACACTAGGCGGCGATCTATGCACAGATATGAATTCAGCAGCCCACATGCCTCGAACCTTCCGCTTCCAGAGGGCTGAACTCCGGCAGCGGCTCCAGACCCACCAAATTGGGATCGAGCGCGTGGCGGAACTGCAGGTATTTGAAGAATTGTGTATGAGGCATATGGAACTCGTCTCTAAACTCCTGGAAGGATTTAAGGGCTACACAGCATCTCCCAGCGAAGAGATCCCTATAGAGTCCCATCTGCCAAACCCTGGCAACGAGGCCAATGCGGGGAGTCGCCAGTTATTCCACAGAGGGGTCTCCGCCGTCAATCTGCCCCACCAGCCCATGCGACGCAGCGCCTGTCGCCATATCACAAAAACCACTTGCGTGGCACGGGGGAACCGCCTCCGTAGTCTGGCAGAGTACAAGATAGTGTGCAGTGTGTTAACACCCATCACCATAGTGCTTGATAATATCCGCACGCGTGTGGATGGGGGACAGACCTCCCTCCTGATCCTTTTAGACCTCACGGCTGCCTTCGATACCCTTTCTCCCTTGGTTTTAACCTCTCGCCTAAGGGAGATTGGGGTTTAGGGGGCGGCCCTGGGGCTCCTCACCTCTTTCCTCGATCACAGAGAGCAAAGGGTGATGCTGGGCAAATTTCTATCTCCATCCCTGTCTGTGCAATGTGGGGTCCCGCAGGGGTCGGTGTTAAGCCCGACCCTTTTTAACATTTATGTGACCCCCCTTGCCAGACTAATACGATCTTTTGGGATGGAGGTAGTTCCCTATGCGGATGACACGCAGATCCTCGTCTCTCTCTCCCAGTCAGTTACGTCGACTGCCTCCAATTTTAGATCCTGCATGGAGGCAGTCGGCCAATGGATGATTCACAACTCATTGAAACTGAATGGGGAGAAGACTGAGGTGATGGTGTTTGGAGGAAAGGAGGAGATATGGTCAGCTGAGTGGTGGCCAGACTCATTGGGAGTCTGTCCTGATCCTACCTCCTCAGCCAAAAATCTTGGGGTTATGATTGATCCCATCCTCAGTATGCGCCTACAGGTGAACAGGACTGTATCAACCTGTTGGGGCATCATTCACATACTGAGGAAAATTAGGCACTACCTTTCACAGCAGGCAAGGAAACAACTCGCTATTGCCCTCCTTGGCTCCCGTCTGGACTACTGCAATGCGCTGTATGCGGGACTGAATAAAAGTCTGCTGCAGTGCTTGCAGGTGGTCCAGAACGCAGCGGCCAGATTTGTCCTGGATCTACCCCGGTGTGCCTCGGCTACCTCTGCCAGGAAGCAGCTTCACTGGCTTCCCGTTGAGGACCGTATACTCTTTAAGACCTTGTGTATGGTCTATAAGGCCCTAGTAAAAAGCAGCCCTACTGGAATTGGATCCATTTTGTCTCTTTACAGTCCAGGTAGAAACCTTCGTTCTTCCAATAGACTGCTTCTTTCAGTTCCACGCATCCAGAAAACTAGATGGGGTGGTAAAGCCTTTTCCAATCTGGCCCCAAAGTGGTGGAATGCCCTTCCATTGGAATTAAGGTCCCTTCCCACTTTACGATCATTTAGAAGTGCCCTGAAAACTCGTCTTTTTGTGCAGGCCTACCTGTAGTTGTGTTCTGCCTTTTTGATCCTTTTTGGTAGGCGCCTTGACACCTTCGGGTTTAGTCGCGCAATATAAATTGCAAAATAAATAAATAATGAGCGCTCTAAGGCGTAAGCCGGGTCTCCTTTATCTCCGTACCACCATTCATTCAACACTAACAAGTGGGAGGCCTGGTAATACGACAGCACATCAGACGTTGCAAGACCACCACAATATGTGGACAGGAAGCAGGTACGCAGCGCCACTCTGGCGGCACCTCCAGCCCACAAGAAGCGACCCAGGACAGAATTGACTTTCCGGAACCACTGAGGTGCGACCAAGTGCGGATGGTTCTGCAGCTGATACAAGAGGCGCGGGAGTGCGACCATTTTAAAGATCGCAGACCTACCATATATAGTAAGAAGCATCCGGGACCACGTTTTAATGTCTGACTGGACCTTCTCCCATACCGGTATCACACTGCGCTCCCAAGAGATCGCCGCGGACTCGGACAGGAACACGCCAAGATACAGCATGCCTCCGGCCGCAACCTGCAAGGCTGACGCCCAAGAGCCTGCATACGCCCGTCACCCAGCACCCACAGGGTGGATTTACGTCGGTTAAGATAAAGACCCGATACCTCGCCAAGTATGCTCATAATTTCCAATACCCGGGGGCCCGATCTATCCAAGTACATGAGGAAGAAGAGCACGTCGTCCGCATAAAGTGCGATCCTGTCAGTGAGTCCCCCGTCCCACCTGAAGCCCCGTAGCTGCGTGTCGATTCGCACCCAAGAGGCCAAGGGCTCCATAGCGAGCGCAAATAAGTACGGGGACAGCGGGCAACCCTGACGGGTCCCCCGACCAATTGGAAACCTCTCGGAAACCACCCCGGAGACTCACACGGACGGAGTAATGTCAGCGTAAAGCAGCTTGAGATACGATATAAACACCGGGCTCAGGTTAAGATGAGGCAGGAGCGCAAATAGGTAGGTCCAGCTCACAGAATCAAATGCCCTATCAATATCTGCCAACAGTAGGGCCGCCCGCTCCCTATGTGGCCCCCATCGCGTCCCACTGCAGTCTGGGCCCGTCTAATGTTGTGCCGCGTTGCCCTGCGCGGCATAAAGCCAGCCTGGTCCGGATAGACCAGATCCGCCACGCAGGGGAGAAGACGATTCGCCAACGCCTTTGCCAGCAACTTAGCTTCGATGTTAAGCAAAGATATAGGGCAATACGAGTCATGTCAGTCAGGCGGCCTACCCGGTTTCTGAAACACCACCACTTCAGCGTGGCGCCAGTCAGCTGGCAGCCGACCCAGCTCCCGCGCTGCCTCCAACGCAGCCCTATAGTGGGACCCCATTTGGAGTTGGATTTTCTTGTAGAATTCACACTGGAAGCCACTCGGCCCGGGTGCCTTCCCTGTGTTGAGCTGTCCCAGCACATCACCCAGCTCCTCCGCCGTAAGAGGGAGGTCCAATACCGCTCGCGTCTCGTCAGAGACTACCTTCGGGGGCAGGTCAGCAATAAATTTATCGACCGCATAGGCCGGAAGGCAATCCTGCGGCGCATATTGCCCCGCGTAATATCGGGCAAAACTAGCCGCCAATTCCACCGGATCCGTCATCGTGACACCGTCTCCAACCGTGAGTCCCGGCAGCGTAAGTGACTGCAGGGTACGCTGACACAACCTATGGAGCATAGTACAGGACTTGTCTCCCCACTGATATATCTTACTTCGTGAGGCTAGCCACGCCTGTCGGGCCTCATCCAATAACACGGACGCATAGGACTGTTGCGCCTGCAGGAGTAGCCGCACCGCCAAATCGTCTCCCTCCCCCTGGCACCGCCGCTCAAGAACCTCCACGCACGCCGCGGCTGCAACTATGGCCTCCCGACGTCTGCGACGGGCCGCCGCTCACCACGCTATGTCGACTCCCCTCAATGTGGGCTTCATGGCCTCCCAGACCACCGTCACATCCACGTCCGCCCCAAGGTTCTCCTGCCAGTATAGGGCAATCGCTCCCCGCATATGATGTACATATTCAGCCTGCTGAAGATGCCATGAGGACATCCTCCACTGAAACGGTTGTCTCCTCCTATGCAATTCAATATCCACGGCTACCGGGGAATGGTCAGACAACCCCCTAGGCAAGATACCTGCCCCTCGCACCCTACTCAGAAACGCACAGGGCACAAAGACACAGTCCAGTCGCGAGAAGGAACCATGCACAGCTGAAACATAGGTATACTCTCGGGTCTTAGCTTGCAAGTGTCGCCAAACATCCACCCAGCCCAATCCTTCCACCATCGCACTCAACTGGGTGGGGGTAGCAGCAGTCAGTGTCCCCTGCGGTCTCAGACGGTCCATACTTGCATCCATCACATCATTCCAATCTCCTCCCAGTACTGCCAGGGACTCCGGGATTTCCGCCCACACCGCAAACAACCTCTCGGCCAGGGACCACTGCAATGGTGGAGGGGCATATATACTCCCAAACACAACAGATTCGGTCCCCACCATTCCCTTCACAAAGACGTACCGACCCTGCGGGTCTAACCACTGTCGCTCATGAACGTAAGCCAACCTGCGATGGACCAAAATGGCGACCCCCCTGGAGCCCCTAGAAAACCCAGCATGAAAAACCTGTTGGTAGCCAAATCGTTGTAGACTGAGCACTTACGTCCCCATCATGTGAGTTTCTTGTAGCAGTAATACATCCGCTGCCTCCCTCTTACCCCATCGCAGAATCGCCCCCTCTTAATTTTATACAACATCCCCCTAACATTCCAACTCAGTATGCGCATGGACGCCCTGGGGAGCCCCGGAGTTGATGCATCAGCCATGATCCCAGAGGACACAAAACAATCACATACTTTTTTAAAGGTGACCTGGGTCACGTTTAGCAATGGGCTGAGCACAAATAATAGGTAGGGGTAGTTAAGTGGACATCACAACGGATTGAAACTGAATCCATTGCCCTAAATATCTACCCTACAGGGTGTTTGCCCACCTTCGCCCTCCACAAATTTGCTCCTACCTACTATCCCAACTGTGGCATTACCATCCATCTTAAGTGCTGCCTCTCGGTCTTCCTGGCAGACTCTCCTTTCTCTTCACAACACATTTTTTGTATTTACCTCCATTGAATCCCATCCTCGAGCTCTAGTTTCCTGTTTCCTAATCCTGTACACTCTCTTCTTCCACCCCATGTACGGTTATGCTAAATTATCCGGATCATGTTGAGTTTTTTGGTAGTTGTTTGGAAAACCGTACACCTCTACTGTTCAGTTAATATTAAACACTTGGTCATGGGTTCACATCCAATGATGTGCAAGCCACCACATACATACTATAAAATGATCACTAGCAGGTCACATTAGTGACATCTCGATGATTTCTTTCCCGGAGGAGAGACTTCCAGGTTAGAGGTCACAGGTTGCATTACTAGCAGTTCACAGGAGCCGGAAGGGACTTCATTTCCAAATCACATGGGCCAGGAGTGACATCATACTAGGAGTAGCAACTTCCGGGGTGTAACCATGTGTCACATTCTGCAAACGACGCCCCAATTAAAAGTTGATGAAAGGTATCCCCCTATTCTACTAGTCTATGAGCAACATTCCCTGGAGAGTGCTACTTCGAAGACTAATTCGGATATGGCCTGTCCTGCTCCAGACACCTATTTGACTCTGGCTGTCAAGTCCAGCTTTTGCTGAGTGCTAATGGGAAGATGGTCGCCAATTCTGTGAGCAAATTCAGTGAAAGAAGCACCTTTATATTACTGTGGTAGAATATAAGGAAGTGCAGAGCAGTATGATGAGTTAGCCACTACCAGAACTACCCTACCTGCCATCGTGATTGGTTCTGCTGGTCTATAGCTCCGGCTTCAGGTCAATGTCCACGGAATGAATTAGTAATTATATTATCCTCTTTCTTCGCCCGCAAATGAGGTTTGGAGGATATAGGTCGTCACAGTGACTGCTTACCCTCATATCTCTAGTTAGTACTACAAGATTACGTCCCAGCATGTTCCCATGTCAATATCACAGAGAATACTTAGAGTGCATCCGATCCCTCAAATAATCAAGCTAATAAGAAGACAGGCGTTTGAGAATTATGGTGATTAACATTCCTGTTTGATAATTTTTGTAATCTCAAAAAAATAGGAAAAATGTAGTCTTGCTTTAGATTTCCAGTGGTTAAACAAGCACTCATGGTACACTTCAAACAAGCATTTACAATGCAATGGTCTCGGCAATATTATTGGTAGAGCTATTGGTATTGCTCTTTTTTTTTGTATCCCTAAATAAATGGCATTGTCATTTCTATTGGCATTAGTTTTTTTTTTAATATGTGATTCCTATTGCATTAGCACAGAGAGAGTGAGGTAGTGAGATAGAGAGAAAGAGTGAGGTATTGAAATAGAGAGAGAGAGTGAAGTAGTGAGATAGAGAGAGTGAGGTAGTGAGGGAGAGGGATGTCGCCCCTTCATGAGACCCCCACCCTCCCCCAATGATGTTTTTACTGGACACCCTGTGGCCCAGCCAACAGCAGACTAAAACACTAACACACACACCAAACCACCAACTGCTAAACTTCTTGTCAGAATAATGCAAGCACCTGCATAAACACCAAGGGGGTGTGGCGCCAGAAAGAAACGTGAGGGAAATTTAAAAAAGAGGAACTCGAGCGGGGGTTGAAACATGAAACGGTAGAGATGAGAAGAATGATGCTGCGATTGTTTCTTAACGGGCCATGTTAATTAGTTAGACCTAAGATGCTGGGAACAAAGGGTCAAGCTCGCAGGACTGAGGCCACGGTTTCACTTAAAAACATGCCGTAGGTTTGCTAAGGGCTGTATGGGCGCTCTTTTGGGAACAAGTGCATGTTCTGACGACACCATTGATTAGTTCCACATGAAACCAAGCATTGGCAAAGGCAAAAAATAAGGCACTGGGAAGATTATGCAATAGTCTCCTTTTTTGCAAGCATATGCCACAAAATCAAAATATTAAAATAAACCCACACACAAAACGTTGGTACCTAAACCTTCACAGAACAAACGTGCATGAAAAGGTTTAAAACTGGTTTTAAGCAAGGCTTTCATCTGATTTGTAAAAGAGATAAGGATAGATACATAGCCAGGCACTCGTATTGCAAACAGCTACAATGTTACTGCACTTCCACACAGGTCATAACTGCAGCTTAGCAAGCACTGCCAAAGTCAATAATGTCTGGCCTTTGAGAAGCCATCTGTTAGGAAATATATGGAAAATATTATTAAAAAGAATTGCATGCATCGTTTTGCAAAATAAAGATTACACGTTGCAAAAAGAAAGGCTAAAAAAAGCCTAATGAACCTGCGCAAGAGGAAATGGCAGCCATTCAGAGTGAAGAAAACCACTGACCAACTGTCTGAGGCGGTGAGACATGGTGGACAGAAGTAGAATATGAAGATGACGTGACATCAATAGGTGAAGCGGGCAGAATGAGAGCTCCTTTATACACACAGCAATATTTAACAGGATGTCTCAGTAACTTTATTTTAACCGCGAGCGTGGCAAGCACCTAAAGAGAATCTTGGCCAGACCTAAAGGGAGACCGCAGAGGTGCCTAGAAACGCCGCGTCTGTACAAAGGATAGAGAATGACACATGAACCCCGGAACAGGCGGACGTTGTCTCTACCATTGGGCAGGCTTGTGGCGCCTAGAAGGGACATTGCCTGAAAGCAGCGCTGCATGAGGTGTATTACATCAGGATCAGGGGTCTATAAGTGCCAACGGAGTGAACATGCGGGATGAGGCACAGAATGCGGCCTCGGCACATCTCAGGCCACGAGTACTGGCAGTGAGCCGGACAGCAAGCCCTCGAGAGGACACGTGACTCCAGCGCACTGCACCCGGGCTCCCAGCAGAAGCACACTGTGTCAGACACGAAGGAGGGGTGAGGGGAAATCGGTACATTTGGGGCTCCATGTGACTCCAGCGCACTGCACCCGGGCTCCCTGCAGAGGCACACTGTGTCAGACACGAAGGAGGGGTGAGGGAAAATCAGTACATTTGGGGCTCCATGTGACTCCAGCGCACTGCACCCGGGCTCCCTGCAGAAGCACACTGGGTCAGACACGAGTGAGGGGGGGGGGGGGGAATCAGTACATTTGGGGCTCCAACGAAGGTAGTCAGAGCAGTCACAACAGACACACATGGCCATACACGAGCAGTCACAGAGCAGGAGCTCACACAGACGTGCAGGCGCACACAAACTGGGGGTGTCACCAGCAGCATCGAAGTTTGACAGCACGTCTGGACTTCATGAAATATTAGTATTAGACAGAGGGCGTCACAGGGCCTCGAGGAGAACCACCCAAAGGCCACGACAGACGCTCGTAGTCTTTACGGTCTATGGGGGGGCAGGCACTTCTAGTGTCCCGCGGATCCTGCTTTTGAGGTGTTTATGGGATGGGGAAAGAGACGAACACCCTCTTATTTTCTTATTCAGTCTTGGTACACGCACTCTTCCTGCCCGCTGGGTTTGCCCTTGTTGTCTCCAAGTTACTGAGCAAGAAGGGCATATATTAGTGTGTCCAGACACACTAGAAACAAGACCCCCTCCTCACACACACACACATTCTTCGGGCAGGAAAGAGTGGCTGGAGCTCCCCCCGCAGCTGCACGGGGCCCGGCAGAGATCAGCAGGGCACCGGGGTGTCAGTGCCCTCTGCGCTACAGACCCGCATTAGATCTGAGGGAGGCAGAATAGAGCCCGGCAGCCCGTGCGAGGAGGAAGGGAGTCCCGCAGCACTGGCGCAGACAAGAGGCACCTGAATCTATTCACAGACAGAGGGGCAAACCTCCTCGCGCTGCTACGATCCTCACCGGCAAAGAGAAAACTAGAGCAAAACTTACCTAAAGAGGCAGCGGGCTGCCTCATGTCCTCTCACGGCCAGACGAGACAAACAATGGCGGACACAAGCTTCGTTTTTTTTTCGGATTTGGGGGGCGTGTTCGGTGTTGAAAAGTAGGCGTGGCCAAAAAGTGGAAAGAAGAACACTGAACACACCTCCAAATCCGAAAAGGACGGAGCCTATTCGGAGGGACAGCTCTCTCTTCCAATGGCTGGCCTTCGTTTAGGAAGCCAGCCAATGGAAGAGAGGCAAAAAGAGAGGCGGGACTAATCGTACTACTAAGAGTCATTAATTCTCGCTACTTCCGGTTCTACCGAACCGGATAGTACCTCGACCTAAAAAGCAAGCATATGCTTCAGGAAATCAATTTCCTGGAGAACAACAAGTTCGGCATATACCTGTGTGGGGTCAAGCACTTGCAGGTTCATAAAATTGTCAGGAAACACATAAAAACTCATATCAAAAGTAACTTCTAACCAAAGATGCAAGACTACTCCTCAGAAGAGGGAGTCAGGTGGGTTAATGAGAAATATGCGTTGAGGAACCAGTTTAGGACTTGTACATTTCACCAACCATGGGGAACAAACCGGATACAAGAGGTGAAGAGCCCCAAAACACACAGGACTGTCAGGGCTGGGAGTCCTGAATATACCAGGCTCTGAGGAGGTAATAGTGTCAAGCCCCGCCAGAAGTTGGGCTGCACAGGTTGGAAGTGAAACTAAATATGCACTTAGGTGTCATGCAAAAAAGTTAAAAAGCTCAAGGGACCCACTGGGGTTCCCACACAGTTACTACTGCTCAACACTGAAGGGGAGAGAGAAAAAAAAGTACAACAGGGGGACACCACAGGAGGGGAGGTCGGCTACGAGAGTAGAATGAAAATGGATGAGGAAGGCAAACAGGCAGGTGAGAAGAAGCGAGGGAAAGATTCAGATGAGAGAGACAGAGAACCAACTGACATCTGAGAAAGCTGGGAGGTAACAGAAAAAAGGGAAAGAGGGGATGAAAGAGGGAGAAAAAAAGGAAAACAGAGGAGAAAAACAGAGGGTGATAAGAGAGAAAATAAGCGCAGAGAAAGAATGAACGACCCTGGAACTGAGCTTAGTTAAGTTCTGAAATCCATACTTGGGTCGTGGGTAACTATTAGTTTCTCATATTATGGACTTCGAGCCAAAGCAGTCTGGACAATCTCACCCTCGGTATAATTAATGTAATCAATCATGAGAAGCATGATCCAGACATCTTTGAAGCTGTAGCTGTCAACACTGCCCTCATGTGCAAGGTGCATAAAAGCAGAGCGGTTGCCAGCACTAGGCAAGTGCACCTGAGCAGCAGGCCATCATCTGTGGCTGCCAGTTCTTGCCATGCATTATAGAGGGCATTATTTAGAGTTAGGGCAGAGATGAGACTCTAACAGCAAGGTTCTTTTGCATTTGTTTTTGAGGGTGACCTACAGAGCCAGTTGGAAGGATTCGGGAATCACCGGCTGAAATCAGTGCAGTAACAAAACAATCCAAGTGTATTCAACTGAGAGTTTGAATGGATTTGCTTGTAATTCAGTGGTAATACACATACTAAAACCACCAATACCTGCAGTATAACCTGGAACACTATGGGAAACGTGATGGGTGTGAGAAGTTGGCCTGATATATGATGCTCACTAGTTCTAGTGATCACCTTGTATCAGTCCAAACAACCCTTATGGTGATTGGTTGTAAGTCAACCTTATAGACCAGCTATCCTAATGGTAGCATGGACAAAGCAGTCTTCATGTGAAGCCAGCTGTTTTACCACATATAACCCCTTGAATACCAAATGAAAGGACACCACACAGGTTGTTATGAAAATAAACAATATATTTATTACTAACAAACACCTCTGAACTCTTTATGAGATCAGAGGGATAAGCACATAACAAGACTCTTAAGAAAAATACGATAAGTTGCACAAATTACAATGGCGCCCTAGGGGCACGACAAACCATATACTAAGTAAATGGTATAAGGAAATCGATAGAGGAAATGAAGACTACACTACCCTAACCTTAGTTAAGGAGCAGGAGGCCCACGGGACACGTGTGCAGAGTGTGAACTCACACGCGAGATGCAGGACAAAGTTAATGGACAGTACAATTTACAAAAAGGTAAGTAATAGACAGTTCCGACTAGTTAGGACTAAAACGACTGGATAACTGGACACTAGGAGAGTCAATCTACCCTTGAGCACCGAAATTCTCTCGTTACCTCACCCACGGGCTGCGGGTGCATAGGTGTGAAAGTGTGTCGGGTTTCCGCGTCGAAGTCTATAGAGCCTTGAAGAAAGATGCTGCAGGCGACCAGGAGGAAGCTGTCCGGAGCGATCCAAGTGTGGATCGAGGAAGATGAGGACCTGAAAGCAGAGGGGACAATGTTCACAGTCACTAGCTAGTGACCGGAGTGGAACCAGGAAGGAACCAGATGCTGTTGTCGTGATCAGGTGAAGAGTGGACGCTTGACTCTTCAGCCACGTGGACCAGGAGGTGTCTTCGACGACCAGGATGGAGGCACAAGCTTTCCTACGCAGGCTCTCGCTGTCGGCGGTGTTGGTTCCGGATTGGGTGTCAACAGGCCTTGGCAAAGGCAACCCACGCGGTGAGTGGAAAAGGCGTCTGGTGCGGACCAGGAGGGTCCGGGGTTCTTCTCCTTTGCAGGGAAGCAAGGGCCAGTCTGGAGCAACCAGTCCAGCAGTGTGGATTTCAAGGATCGTCGTCTAGGAGGCCACTAGCCAGCCGGCAAGTGACCAGACAACGCATCGAGCAGCAACCAAGCAAAAGGGCCCCACGCAGATCTCATGGATGCTGGAGGGCTGGTCTTCGGTGCAGGAGCTGCTCGAGGCTGGGGCTTCTCAATCCCCAAAGCACTTTCTCGAGGATGCCTCTGAAGTCGTGCTGGAAGCGAAGTGCAGTTTCTCCAAGATGGCCGGTCCCACGTGTCTCGTCGCACTGATCTTAGCTGTGCTGCAGATGTAGGTAGAGGTCGGAGAGGTCTGGAAGTCCGGACTCTGAAGTCTGGTTCCGGCAGGAAGTACGACAAAGTGAACTGCTAGGACGCTTGATGGTGCCTGCAGATGCAGGGTGGTCACTCCTTAGCCACAAGGGAGATTTCTTCAGTCTTCTGTGGAGCAAAACGTCGAAGTCCAGAGTTTCTTCTTTGTAGTTTCAAATCAGGATTAATCTAATTTGGAATGGGACCAGCTCCTACCTTTATTCTTCTAAAGGGGGCTGTACTATGACTAGGTCCCTCCTATGGGTGGGACCAGGAAGGGGGGTGGTTACACCTCCTATCCTTTGTCCGGTTTCGCGCCAGAGCTGGGGCTGGAGTGCCCCAGCAACTGGTTTGAACCGGGGAATGCACAGGGACACCTTGTGTGCCCCAGGCATGTCTCATTCGTTTCAGCCTGTCCTACCTCAATACACAAAATCCTGTCTGGGGTGGTGCTAGCACCTCCCAAGGCAGGAAACCCTTTGTCCAAGCCTCCCTCGCTGGAAGGACTCCCAGCAGCAGGAGGTCAGACTTGTGTCTGTGGTGGCAGCATCCATTTTGTGATGCTGAGACTCGAAATAACTTTAACAGGGGTTCATAGTTACATACATGTCGTGACCCTCTAAAAGGGTGGAATGCTACCCCCGTCGCCAGAACTGGCGAGGGGGTAGTATTCCAATTTGTATGACACCTTACTCGACATGTTTTGATAATGCTAAGCCAAAGTTAGCAATAACCGCGAGGATTATAATGCACTTAAGAGTATATGGTATAGCGTTATCATGGAACAGCTAAAGGACTTGGTTCCGAAAGCTGCAGACAGGCTCAGCTCATGCTAGAGCACTATCTCACATAATTCCAAGCACTCTGCCTCCAGGATTGTTAAGGCCTGCCATAGGAGTGACTTATAGGAGTATATGTGTCCATTTTGGGGTTAGATATAGGTATACTATATCTAAAGCAAATGGTGATTACACCACCTTGCCCCAGCTGTGTTAGCAGCCAGTTGTGTCAGTTTTGGATGGCCAGCCAGGGGTGGAATAATACATGCTGCAGCCCCTGGTAGGCCTTGGGTGCACTTATGCCCTGGGTACCTATGGTACACTGTACAAGGACTTACAAAAGTGACCCAATACCAATTAGATATGTACCTAAGGTACATGGAGCCCATTTTAACAGATAGAGCAGGAAGCCTGGGGTCCGGAATAGCAGGATCCCACGCCAACTATGTCGAAAACCAGCAAAACACTAGGCAAAAAGTTGGGGGCAACCATAGTCAGATATCCACCTTCCTACAATGGAGCCTTAGAGTTAATGCAAAATGCAATTCGATTGACTGCACAAATTAAAGTAATATAGTTCATAAAAAGAATTCAAGCAAAACTTTAGTATTAAAAATCCTGAATTGATCACCATAAAATAATTGGCAGGATCAGTGAAGTAGTGAGCAGTCGGAATGTAAGTCGCTAGGCTTTCAAATTTGCCAATTTCAAGATCCTGCTTAATTTCTATGTCTGTGCTGCTTATTCAGTCATGGAAAACAAGGACTGCAACCTCAAGGTTGTCACTGCAAAAATCTAGGTATTTTATGGGAAGGTAGTTAATAGTAGGCCTGGACGGTAAATTCCGTTCCGCTCGCGAAATCTGGGTAATTTCGTGTTCTGCGGAGAGAACGCGGAATTGCCAAAAATTCTGCAATCTGCGGCTTAACAGAATTTTTTGCTTGTTCACCCTTTCAAAATGCGTGTTCGCAAGATATTTCTCCCCGAGCAAGCAAACCGCGTTCCGAACAGGAAAAAAGCATTGTGAACGGGCGGAACAAGCAATTCCAAGTGTTCGCAGAACTTTTGCGTGCTCGCAGAGATTTTTTACCATTTCGCAGAGCTTTGCGTAGCGCGTCTATAGAAATTCCGCCCACCCCTAGTTAATAGGTCATGGAAAATGTACGGGTAAGGGTAAAACATCTATATAAACAAAGGTTTACAAGGGAATATACATGTTACTTTGCATATGTATCAGCTATGAACCATGCTATTCCATACACATACAAAATATAAAATCACAAACAGACTAAGCAACAGAACAGAAGAAAAATTGTATGTTTCTCCGAATCCTCCGGACTACTCAGCAGGCAGAATGCTTTTCGGATTTACTTTAGCTTTCTCATTAATAGTGCTGTTTTTGACGTAGATTGAGATAAAATCAATGTACTATTTATTAAGTACCACAAAAATAAAAAGTTGTGCCATGCATTCATTAACAATGCTGTAAACTGTATTAAAATATGCTCTTATGTCCCAAACCGTCAAATCTAGTCTGAGGGTGTTCTCAGTTTCAGGTATCAGGAGATCAGCTTAATGGAAATCAGTTGAACACCCAGGATGGGTCTTTTGTGCAAGCAACCCTGTACCTGTTCTGTGCTGGTGGGTGTGGCTGGATGGCGGTGGTTGTAACTGTACAGGTCTTATAGGCACTCTCTGGGGATTGTCCCTCTGGGGAGTCTTGCTTCGTGTCATCATGTGATGCTGTCCGCAAGGAGTGGTGGGGGCATCAGGTAGGAATGCTACGGAGTGTTGGTTCCCATTGGAACGGAGGTCACCATCACCATTTTCCACAGGAATGTCCCAAAGCTCTGGGTCATCTGTAAAAAGGTGAAGTATCATCCCATGAGTGATATGTCGAGAGTACAGTCAGACTGTGCTGTAATAGCCATCTAGTGGAGATACTGTCAGTCCAAGGAAGATGATGCAACTTGAATTGAGTAACACAAATCAACTGAGAAGCAAGGTACAAAGAGTAACAGACAGAAAATAATACACAACAGCAAACCAAAGCAAGTAAATATACAGAAGGAGGAACAAACTGCAGGAAAAAGTATAAATAGCAGCTGTATAACAGATGGTGATGAGAGCTATTAAGATAAGTGGTGCAGCAATTCTTAAAAAATGGTCAGTGGCAGCAATGAGATGTTGAATGTCTGGCATGAATGGGCTATAACCGTCAAGCAGGTGCAGGCTTAATACGTTCCAGTTGTTAAATAATATAAACTCCTCCCACTCCTATGGAATTGTCCTGGTCCAATGTAACATAATTATCCCTACAAGCGAAAGTGGCAGAAGGCACCTCTAGTATTATCCAATTTGTTACAATGCTCCAATGCTCTTTGCAGCAGCGTGCGACCCTAAACGCGCTCCATCCGTGCACGTGATAATTCAGTGAAATAATGGAACCTTGTCAGGTCCACTTTAGGATGCACAGCTTTATCATAATATGAATAAACTCTTCCAAGAAAGTTACATATCATTAATATATAGCATTCATTAATCTTGATCTCTTATCCCTCCCATCCACGAATAATATCTCCCCTCTTTACTGCCAAAAATCACAACAAACTCATTCCCATAAATTATTCTGTGCTGAAAATCTAAAATAAGGATAAATTACTTACCTGTAATCCTAGTTCTCTTCCAGGGGTATCCTCATCAAAGTCATAAGCACTGAATATTCCCGCCCATGTGCGGGACCCGGGAAACAATATAAAAATATATATGTATAAAACACATATCTCGCTCCACATATATGTATGTACATATATCATTTTTCTCACATCAATGCAGCCCCAAAACTGAGGCTAAACAATGCAAACACATATACATGAACTGCAATTAGTAAGGAATCAAAAAACACATTAGGTCAAAAAACCCTTGAACTTTGTGTTTTAATGAGTCAAACCACTCATAAATCCTGAAAATTGCTTATAAATAGACATTCTTCGCCCTCAGGCTGCATTGCAAAACAATATCATAGAAAATGAAACCATTTTTACAATAACTGGCACCGTGCCTTTAAGGCAGCCATGACCCCAGGCTTCCCATCATGCCTCAGGGGTGACAGTTAGGTCAGTTGTTCTTTGCATAACCCTGAAGACAGGGCTTAACCACAAGATTGAAACAGTACCAAATCTCATTTACCTGGGGAGGCGGGTGGGTTGCTTATGACTTTGATGAGGATACCCCTAGAAGAGAACTAGGATTACAGGTAAGTAACTTATCCTTCTCTTCCAGGGGATCCTCATCAATAGTCATAAGCACTGAATAGAATAGCAAGCCCATCAACCACCTGCAGGTAAATGAGAAGTACATGACCCAACCAAATCATAGCCAAAAAACTTCAGCTGTTAAACAGATTCCTCAGGGAGGCTTGGCCCACCTGGGTATCTGCTCTCGTGTCAGAATCTAGACAGTAATGTCTGGTAAATGTATGGACAGACCTCCAGGTCGCCGCTTTACAAATCTCAGACATGGGCACATCCTGCAGGTAAGCCGCCGTGGCTGCTCTACCTCTAGTAGAATGCGCCTTAGGGGTACCCCCTAAAGTCTTCTGCGCCAATTGGTAAGCAAGCTTGATACACAAAACGATCCACCTGGAGATAGAACGTTTCGAGGCTGCATGACCAGTTCTGATCGATCCGTAGTTAACAAACAATTGATCAGAATGTCGAATAGACTTGGACCTGTCCAGATAGAACTTTAAAACCCTTTTCAGGTCCAAAGAGTGTAACGCCCTCTCAGCTGGAGTAGAGGGATTAGGAAAGAAAGTGGGTAAAGAGATAGACTGATTGACATGAAAATCTGATACCACTTTAGGCAGGAAAGAATGATGCGTTCTAAGCACCACTCTGTTCAAATGAAAGACTGTATACGGTTCTTTAGTACATAGGGCCTAAATTTCGCTCACCCTACAGGCTGACGTAATCGCTATCAAAAAAGCCGCTTTCCAGGAAATATGATGTAAAGAAGCTTTATGAATAGGCTCAAAAGGCGAACCCATCAATTTTGATAGGACTAGGTTCAGCTCCCAAGGCGGAGCAGGAGGCCGTACAGGAGGGTACACCTTCTTTAGACCCTGCAGGAAATCTTTTACTGCAGGAAGCTGAAAAAAAGAAGTTTGTGAAGGTGATCGCCTATAAGCTGTAATAGCGGCTAAATGCACCTTAATGGAGTTAAAATTCAAACCTGCTTTAGTCAGGTACAACAAGTATGGGAGAACTGCTTCTTCCTGACTTTTTACCGGATTGTGACCATTCTGCATGCACCACATAGAATCTCTTCCACTTGCATGCATAAAAATGTCTCGTGGAAGGACGTCGTGCTTCTTTCAGAATGGACATGCAGTCCTGTGGCAGCCCTAGATGGCCGTACTGAATGACCTCAGGAGCCATGCTACCAAGTTCAGTGACGGAAGGTTGGGGTGGTGAATCCTCCCGTTCATCTTCGACAACAGGTCCTGCCTGCATGGAAGCCTCTTGTGAGGAGACACTGATAGGTGAAGTAGGTCTGTGTACCACCATTGTCTCGGCCAGTCGGGGGCAATCAGGATCATCGTTGTGCACGAGTGGTTCAGCTTGCTCACCACCTTCGGGATCAGCGGAAGGGGTGGAAAGGCGTACACAAACTGCCCTGACCAGTCTATTAAAAGAGCATTCCCTCTCGTTCCTGGTCGATAGAACCTGGAGGCGAAGCTTGGGCATTTGGTGTTTTCGTCGTCCGCAAAGAGATCTATTGAAGGACGACCCCAAGACTGGAAAATGTCGTCTAGCACTTCGTCGTTGAGAACCCAGTCTTCTCTGTCTTCGAAGTGCCGACTTAGTGCGTCCGCCCTCACGTTCTGCTCTCCTGGGAGGTGGACTGCCTGAACAGACAACTTGCGAGCTAGAAGCCAATGCCAGATGCGCTGAGCTTCCAGTGACAGAGTCCTTGAGCGTGTTCCTCCCGGCTTGTTCAAATAGTACATCGTGGTGGTGTTTTCCGTCTGTACTAGAACCATTTTCTCTTGAAGCGAGGGAAGGAACGCTTTGAGAGCCAGGTGAACCGCTCTCAATTCCAGCAAGTTGACATGATAAGTGCTTTCCTTGGGAGACCACAGACCCTGCACTTGTAGGGGTCCCATGTGCGCTCCCCAACCTTGTAATGATGCATCTGTGATGATCGTTTGTGTTGGAGGAGGTTGATGGAAGAGAACTCCCACCTGCATGTTCTGTCTCTTTGTCCACCACTGGAGGGAAGATTGAGCTACCTCTGACAAAGTGATCCGATCGTCCCATCGATCTGAGTGTTGGTCCCATTTGTCCTCCAGATCCTGCTGAAGAGGACGCATCCGAAGTCAATTCGGGACTAGGAAGATGCAGGAAGCCATCGACCCCAAGAGTGAGGCTACCTTCCGCACTTTCTGGGACCTGTGGAGAAGAACTTGCTGGCACTTGAGGGCTATCGAAAACTGTCTCTCCTCCGAAGGTAACACTTTTCCTACTTCGGAGTCTAGCAGAGCTCCTAGGAAGTGGATCTTCTGAGTGGGCTGCGAGACAGACTTGCTGTAGTTGACGTGTAGGCCTAGACGCTGACAAAGTTCTATGCATGTCTGGAATTGATTCCTTACATTGCCTGGAGTTGGACCTTTCAACAGCCAATCGTCTAAGTATGGGTATACGAAGACTCCCCTGCGGCGTAGAGCTGCCGCCACCACTGCGACACACTTGGTGAACACCCTGGGAGCCGACTTCAACCCAAACGGAAGGACTTTGAACTGGTAGTGAGAGGTCCCTACCCGGAATCGAAGGAATCTCCTGTGATCTTGCCGTATTGGTATATGGAAGTACGCATCTTGAAGGTCCATCGAACACATCCAATCCCCCTGCCTGAGATGTGGATATATCTGGTGAAGCGCCAACATGCGAAACTTTTCTTTTCGGACATGCAGATTGAGTGTTCTCACGTCCAGAATGGGCCTGTATTCTTCCTTTTGGCCCTTTTTTCTGACCAGAAAATACCTCGAGTACACTCCTTTCCCACTTTGGGACACCGGAACTCTCTCGATGGCTTGTTTTTCGAGGAGTGTAGCTACTTCTGCCTTTAACCTTTGTAGCTGGTGGCTTGATGTTGACATCGGGGAAACGTGTGGAGGTAGACGATGGAAACGAAGACAGTACCCATTCTGCAGCGTAGACAACACCCATTGATCTTTTGTAATGGCCTGCCACTCTGTCCTGTGATGCGCAATGCTTCCCCCCACTGGAGTGGGTAACGGCGCTGGGGGAAGTGAAGACTCATTGCTTCTGCTGAGCTTTATTGAAGTTGTTGCCTTGGCGCTGATTTCCATTCCCCTTGGAATTGCCCTTGCCTTTGTACTGTGCCTTTTGCTGGCCCTGCTGGTTCTGGCCTTTCTGCCATTGAGGGGTTTGAACCCTCTGCTTCGAATAACCTTTGTTGTTCGAACGGAATTTCTTCTTGAATTCCTTTTTCTTCTCGAGTCCCACCGCTTTGAGGGTGTCCAACTCGGTCTTCATCCGCTGCATCTCCTCATCCGCACTTGCTCCAAAAAGAGATGTGCCTGAAAAAGGAAGGTTTAGGATTCTTGTTTGAGCCTCTGGTTTTAATGCTGTGAGGCGTAACCAAGATGTTCTCCTTGCTGTAACTCCGTGCACATAGCCATGCGCAGCCAGCGTTGCCCCATCTGCTGCCGATCCTATAATCTGATTGGATACTTGACTGCCCTCCATCAGAACCTGCTCAAAGTCCTTTCTATCTTCCTCATGAAGTTTTGCTGTAAATCTCTGAAGTGAGTCCCACAGAGACCTGTCATACCTGCCGAGCAGGGCTTCCGCGTTGGAGACCTTGAGGAAAGAGGCTGAGGTGTTATACACCCTTCTCCCCCATGAGTCTTGCACCTTGCTATCCTTATCCGGAGGTACCGTGGATGAGGAAGCCACCGCATTGGATTTTCTTGCCGCCGTAATGATCACTGAATCTGGCGGGGGATCAGCTTTGAGGAACAGAGGATCCTCTTCCGGAGGACGATACTTTTTGAGAATCCTCGCTGGAATGGACTTCACCGTTGCCGGAGTGAGGAAGACTTCATTCACATGTTCCATTATACCCAGAACCAGCGGCAACAACGGTTTGGGTGCTGATCTATGTTGCAGGGTTTCGAATATGACAGTCGTCTTGACTTGTGGAGCTGTCATCGGTACTCCCAGCTTCAGGGCTCCCCTGCCCAAGATATCTTGGAACGAGAAAATATCCTCAGTTGGAGACACTCTTGAGCGTGGACTGTTTGTAAGAGTCGGGGAGTACTCCCTGTGAGATCGCGTTCTCGACGAACTTGAAGAACTACGTGTCCTCCTGGACCTAGATCTTCTGCTAGAACGCGTCTTGGAACGAGATCGCTCTCTGTGACGAGAATGTCTCTTACTTGAGTGCCTAGAACGAGACCGTTTTCTGCGGGGAAGAGGTTGGTCTCAATATCGCTTTAGGCGATCTGCCGTCTCCTTGTCCTTTGCCCAATGGTGAAGAGGTCTATTCCACCTTGGGGAAAGATGAACAGAAGGAGACTTGTGGACGGGATCCTTCGCAGGTGTACGTGACCGTGGAGGTTGATCCGTTCGATCCTGTTGCGATCTTGCAGGGGATTTGGACCTCCCCCTATTAGATGCGCCGCTCTGCCCATCCGAGGATCTGCCACTCCGAGATGATGAGGAAGATGAGGAAAGACTCACCAGAGATCCAGAGGAAGACCTCGACCGAGATCTTTCTTCTGCGACCCTCCGTTTCTTGGCAGGAGGATCCTGCACTGGAGATTGTTCCACCTCCGCAGCCGATGCTGAACCTGGGGAACCCAACTGTGGCTCTAGGACGTGAGTCTGGTCCAATAAGTCACTTTCCTTGTCCCGAACCACCTCCTTTGATTTTGCAGGAGTAATGTTCTTTGTCTGCGAAGAACTTCGCTCCCTGGATCTTTGCTGATCCCTCGACGGTGGTTGTATCGACGTCGAGCGCCGAGCAGGTAGGCGCTCCCTCGACGTCGACCGTGATTTCTCTAACGTCGACTTCGGGTGGCGATGACTGTCCTTCGACGTTGAAGGCTGTTTGCTCGACGTCGATGGAGGCTGTTTCGACGCCGATCGCCGTTGACTCGACGGCGACTGGGCGTGCCTCGACTCCAAATGCCGCTCCGACGTCGAACGCTCTTGTACAGGCGTCGACGTTGGCTGCATCGACGTCGACCGATGATGTGTCGACAGAGGCTCCCTCGACGCCGAACGACCATGACTAGCCGTCGACGGAGGATGGCTCGACGTAGAACGCCGATGGACCGACGTCGACGGAGAATGCCTCGACGTCACAGCAGGACGATGCTGTTTCGACGTCATACGGCTCGCCGTCGAGCTCTTCCGCTTCGACGGCGACCTGTCCCTCGACGCTGACTGAAGCGGAGGTACCTTCGATGTAGACGCTGAAGACATCTTCTTCGTCGCCGTCGACTGCTTCTCCAACGCCGATCCCGACGTCGAATGTGAACCAGTCGGGGCTTCTCTCGACGTCGACCGCGCCTTCCGACTTTTCTGCTTCTTGGGAGATCTTCCTCTCTCAGAAAGCCCATAAACTCTAATCCTCTCCCGATCTTTAAGAGTCCTGGAAGTTAAAACCTGGCAGTGTTCACAGGTTTTAGAGGAATGAGAGTCTGGTAGGCACAGGATACAGACTGAATGAGTGTCAGTCTTGGCCTTCTTCCTTCCACATGAAGGACACTTGTCAAAGAGAGAAGGCATCTTTGACAGGAAAAATACCTTTTTTAAGTCTAAAAATTGTTTAAGCAGCACTCTATGTCTAACAGACGTCGAGTGAAGTCAAAAATTCTAGTTAAAGTTGTATATTTTTTGACAGAAAGTCAAAAAGAAAAGGAGCTGTTTCACCAGGGTCCTGACTGAAGGAGCCGGAAAGAACAACTAACCTAACTGTCACCCCTGAGGCATGATGGGAAGCCTGGGGTCCTGGCTGCCTTAAAGGCACGGTGCCAGTTATTGTGAAAATGGTTTCATTTTCTATGATATTGTTTTGCAATGCATCCTGAGGGCTAACAATGTCTATTTATAAGCAATTTTCAGGATTTATGAGTGGTTTGACTCATTAAAACACAAAGTTCAAGGGTTTTTTGACCTAATGTGTTTTTTGATTCCTTACTAATTGCAGTTCATGTATATGTGTTTACATTGTTTAGCCTCAGTTTTGGGGCTACATTGATGTGAGAAAAATGATATATGTACATACATATATGTGGAGCGAGATATATGTGTTTTATACATATATATTTTTATATTGTTTCCGGGGTCCCGCACATGGGCGGGAATATTCAGTGCTTATGACTATTGATGAGGATCCCCTGGAAGAGAACATGACAGTTGTGAAAAATTAATTTGTGCATAATTGTGAACAAAATGTATCACACATGTTCTCCCCCAACCAACTTGACCTTAATCTCAACCACTGCTCACCCAAAAATATTTCCGTGCCTAACTAAATTAAAACAAATTTCACATAACTCATTTACCTACGTCCAAATACCTCTGCTTGTCTTCAAAACGCCCAAGTGAATGTGCTCAGTAACCTCCCGCCCACGCCTCAAGTGAATTTTAAACCTATCACATGAAAAACACGTGACTCCCAGAGCAACAAAACTAAACAAAACACTCTGTATCACCACCTTACTCCCACAAAATGAGTCATGAATAATGAAAAAAAAAATACATGAAACTATATGTGCAGAATAAAATCACCCCTAATAGCATCTTCGTATTCTCATCATTTAAAAAAAAAAAACATATCAGTGCGAGTAGATACAATTCATAGCGAGATCCTGCCCACATTGTCCATGTCAATCAATGAATATACAGGTCGACTCAACGAGCCTGCTGGTGTAATCCAGATGTTCTACAAGAACGGTGAAACTCCGATGTGCTGCTATTTTTATCATTATTCCTTTGTAGAATTTAGGTTTATGTCCCGTTTTTAACCAAGTTTATCTGCGGGTACAAACCGACCGTTTGGATGGAAAGTATAATTGTCTACAAGCGAAAGTGGCAGAATGCGCACCTGGTATTATCCAGTTTGTTACAATGCTTCAAGGCTCTTTGTAGCAGAGTGCAACCCTAAATGTGCTCCGCCCGTGCACGTGATCGTGCTCCGCCCGTGCACGTGATCGTGCTCTACCCGTGCACGTGATAATTCAGTGAAATAATGGAACCTCGTCAGGTCCACTTTAGGATGCACTGCTTTTTCTTAATATGAATAAACTCTTCCAACAATCGTCTCATGATCATTCTTTTTAATATTCTTTACGATTGGTTGTAAAGAGGGGAGATATTAATCGTGGATGGGAGGGATAAGAGATAAATATATCAACTCAGACTTAAGAGCAGGAGACAGTCAGAAAAACATGAGAAAAGCTGCCTGTATCTTAAATGCAACTCCAGCAGGATTTATCATTTGAAATGGGCATCTTTGGAAGTTTCTTTTCCATCCAGAAAGGTCTATATAGGAGTAAGAACTTGATTAGTGCCAAGTTTTTTTGTGTGCAAATTAGACTCTGCAAATCTTAGACCAACTCTGTTGTTGTTCGTGGATCATTTTTTTAAATAAACCATTCTAATGACAATTTTACCTGTTTAGATTTCAAACATGAGGAAGATCTTAGTTTCAACAGCATGTATAATTTAGAGAAGACACACTGCATTTTTAACCACTCTGGTTGGAAACAACATGAAGTGATCCCAATTAGAGAAAGAGGCGATCTTTGAGATCGCTACTTTAGTTTAGGTTATAAAAGTCTCAATGATTTACTTGTACAAGATTTCTAAGGGTGCAAAAGATCTTTAATATAAAGAATACCTTTCTTGCTCCATCTTAGGTCAAGAGCATTTTGTCTCTGTACTTTAATCTGTTTATTCAAACAAAGCAAAGCTAGGTACCTGTTATTGTATTACTCTCCTCCAACACCTTATCCTGTCATTTTGTAATTATGCTTGCTTGTTATTCTTACTCGATGTCGATATTGCATTTATTACCTACCGTCCATCCTATTGTAAAGCGCTTCGATATCCTTCGGGATCTTGTTCGCTCTATATTAAACTTTATAAATTAATTAATTAATTCATTAATTAATTCTAGAAGGGGACCGGTTAATGATATGTAACTTTTTGTATTGTAGTTACCCCTAAGGAAGGCCATTCAATGCCCGAAATGTTATTTTTTTAAACTGCATCATGGAGTGAGGAATAGTGAAATTCCGATGCGTACAGAGAAAATGCCTGGATGGGCACATGTTGAACTTGATTGAAAAGCATACATAATTGAACGACATTGGAATAACTGTGGTTCACTGATGAATCGTAAAGAATATTAAAAGGAATAATCATGAGAAGATTGTTGGAAGAGATTATTCATATTATGAAAAAGCTGTGCAACCTAAAGTGGACCTGACATGGTTCCGTTATTTCACATAATAATCACGCTCACCACGAAGGCACCAAATTAACACAAGGAAGATATTTACAGGAAAAGTTCTAATCTGCCACGTCCCATCAAAATCTTGGAGAAACAGGTGTCAAGTCAATTTCACGAACATATAGAGCAAAACTACTTACAAGTGGGTATCAGGCTGAAAAGAAGAAAAGAGGCAGTGAGACTAAATATCAGTGAAGACCTCATCACCCTTGAAGAAAGCGAGCAATCTGCTCCGATACTCCTCAACCTCACAGCAGCCTGTGACATTGGGCAACGGGATCCTATTGAAGAGTGAATGGAAAACGACTAGAATGCCTGGTACAGGCCAAAAATGAATGTGCTTGAGAAGCAAAGTGGTGCATCAGATGGGTTCTCTATCTCATCACTACTTTTTACCATTTACACACTCATGATGGCACTTACGACGTCATCAGGAGCGGATAGAAACGTATGCAGGCAACAACCAAATCAATATCTAAGTAGACAGTGCCTCAGGGAACCAGACAAATTTAACTTGATGCTTACACAACATTAAACCAGATAACAATAGTCTCACTACACCTAAATGAATAGAAAATGATGATCCTCTAGCCAAAGCACAAAAAGGCATGACATTTGGTAGTCATGGTGGACACAGATGTATCTTTCAACATTCCAAATTTAAGCTACAATCAAAAGATCTTGAACTACAAATGTCCATGCTTGAGAAAATCCTCCAACTCCATGTAACTGACTTTCAGGTGGGTTAGATAACAGTCCTTGTGAAGGGTTAGCTGGTCAAGTGAAATGCAGTCTACAAGCGTGTGCAATAAAACTACAGTAACACATTGCAGAGGCCTCAGAACCAGGTTGCCAGATTTTGCCCAAAGCATTGGAAGCACAACTGTTTGAAAACAGCCTTGAAAGCACTACAGTGGCTCCCATAAAACTTAAGAATGAAATGCAAAAGGCCTCTAGAACTAAAAACACAGGATTCCTATAGGATCTTACTCTCGGCTATATCGCAGCCATGAAACTAGATCTCAAACACCAACACGTTTCCAATCAGGAGAAACCCAGGGATATTTTCACCTGGTGTCCTGGGCCCAGACTCTGCTTCTTAAATCAGACTGAATTCTCAGGCTGCATTTGGGCTACGGCCTACAACATGGGCAGCGGCACAGTTCCAACAGAAATGGGTTCATTCCTTGTACTCGCTCTACAAACCTTAAAAAAACAGATAGTGAGATTAACCGTAAGAGAGCCACCGTATTTTACTGACATTGCATGATGTGATAAAGTCACCACGCCATTCCTGTCTGTATAGAGTAAAATACATGTAACTTAAATTGTAAGTTTATTTTAAGACGTCAAATTCACAGAAGTGCGTCACTTGAGGAAGTGTACAATTAATTACTGAACCACTTAGGAGATCTTCACACACAAGGCATCTTGCAGATTACCATATCTAGGCGCTTCCACACTCACCTCCCTTGCTGTGACTGAGTTACAAAGGCTGCTGAAGACTGCAGTAACAATAGTCCACCATACCACAGTTACATTTTGAAATCTAAAACAGTCCAGGGTCTAGGGGGGGGGGGGGGGGGGGGAGGGAGAAAGGGAAGGAAGGAAGGAAGGAAAGAGAAAGAGAGAAAGAGAAAGAGAGAAAGAGAAAGAGAGAAAGAAATAGAGAGAGAGAGAAAGAGAGAGAGAGAGAGAGAGAGAAAGAGAAAAAGAGAAAAAGAGAAAAAGAGAAAAAGAGAAAAAGAGAGAAAGAGAAAAAGAGAAAGAGAGAGAGAGATTTATATACAGCTTACTGCCAAATCCAGTATCAAAATCGTCCATATTAGTGTGATACTTGTAGCGCTACATGCCAGTAAAACCTACTACCTTATCTGTCTAGTTACTCCAACTCAATTACAGAATAGTCCTGTCTTTCGACCATGCTCAAAGGTAACAAAAGAGCCTGCATTCTTTATTATGGGTTCATATTAGAACATTCCCCTTTCTAGTATACTATTGGTATCTCCCACTGTTTTATCATGAGATTGCCTGCTCTATACATTTTGGACAGGCAGGAAGTGGTCATTGCTCTCCAATTTCCGGTGTTTGTCTGTCACCAAGGGTCTTTCTGCATTCAGCAACATGCAGATGTCATTGATGCTTCAACTGTTATCATGATGGTGAGATATTATCCACACCTCAGTGCAATGTGATGAAGTTGGCTACAAAAAACACAGACAGTTGGTACTGGCTAACATTCACGTGAGCAGACAGAGCTTCAGAATCTAAAGTCCATACAGTAAACCTCAGCATAAAAAGCAGAATAATAGGATACATTACATTGGTTTGCTTTACACTGATCAGTGAAGAGCATCTATCATGCATATTTCCCTGGCAGGTACAATGCAGCAGCTCCAAGAAGATGTATTGTAACCGGTTTTATAAAGCGCATGGTTACCCGGAGGCATCCCAGCGCAGCACTAGAATCAGGCTCGAGAGGGAGAAAGGAAAACAGAGGGTCACTTGGGGAAAAGGAAGGTTTTCAGAAGCTTCCGGAAACGTGAATGTCAGGGTTCCGCACGCAGTTTCGAGGGGAGGGAGTTCCACAGCGAGGCCGCATTCACGGAGAAGCGGCGGCCTCCTGTGCGTGCCTTCTTGAATCTTGGCACTCTCGCCAGGCACTCGTTGTCGGAGCGCAAGGGCCTATTAGCCTTGTAGGGCATAACTAGACTTCATAATAGAGGGTCCCTTACCTTGAAGAAGTTTATGGGCGATACATAAAGATTTAAACTTAATCCTTTCACGTATGGGGAGCCAGTGGAGCGATTTGAGTGCTGGTTTTGCTGACGTCCTAGCTGAGGTACCCATCAATAGCCTAGCTGCGGCATTTTGAGTCTGTTGTAGTTTATTAACCCCTTCGATGCTGATGACGAGCTCAGCTCGTCATCAGCCATGGGTGGCGTGCTGATGACGAGCTGAGCTCTTCATGTAACGCGGTAATTTAAAAAATGCCGCACAGCACAAAAATCACCATAGCAGCGATGCGGTTAATTGTGGCTTCAGGGGCTCCCCCAAAAATAGCATTGCTATAATCTAATCTGGACAAAACCAGTCCTTGTACTAGCAGCTTCCTAGAATGCTGTGGGAGGAGGGGAAGGACTTTCCGGGCAGACCGAAGAAGGCCAAAACAGATTCCTGCCGTTTTTTTTGCTTGTGTTTTGAACGAGAGATCCTGTTCCAACCAGACCCCTAAGCTTTTAATTTATTTTTTTGGGCTGGGAAGATTCCCCAGACAAGCAGGCCAGATGGTGGTGGGTATTGAGGTCACCTTGTGACCTAATAGCATGATTTTGGTTTTCGACCCGTTCAGTTTAAGGGAGGAATCACTCATCCAGGCATGTATTTTCGTCAAGCATGAACGAAGACTGCCAGGGCATTGATCACGTTGGGAGAGTGAGACGACCAGTTGGGTGTCGTCTGCGTAACTTGCAATTTTGATCCCAAACGGGACAACCACATCCTCCAGGGGGGCCATATACACATTAAACAATGTGGGGCTTAAAGACGAGCCCTGCGGCACGCCACACTGGAGGGGGATTGAGGCAGATCGTGAATTGCCTTCCCTGAAAGGTGCGATTATTCAGGTATGATGTTAACCATGCCAGGGCGGACCTCCTTACTCCCACCTCAGCCAGGCGCAGGATTAGGACACGGTGATTAACCGTATCAAAGGCTGCACTCAGATCCAGGAGGATGACTGCCACTGATCCTCCCGAATCCAAGATGCACCTTGCCTCCTCGATGACAGATAGGAGGGCCGTATCCGTACCCTGGCCTGGGCGGAATCCGGTTTGAGAGCTCCGCAGTAGCTCATTAGACTCCAGAAAGTGGGAGAGTTGGTAATTCACCAGTCTTTCTGTGATCTTACTGAGTCCTGGGAGTAATGAAATCAGCCTAAAATGTGCCATCTCCAGTGGGTCACGATGCGGTTTCTTTAAAAGGGCCAGATGCTTTCCCTATTAAAAAATTTACATGAAGGCCTCCATTTAAGGCACATAGTGTATTCTAAATATTCACGGAGGAATTTTGGTATAGACTCCTGGGGCAAATGGCTTTTTGGCTCAGAAACCTTCGCCCATTGGCTTGAGACATTACCAATCACATCCTGGATCAGTCCAAATGGGGTATTTTAGTCTAACTTTATTTATATTGTTTGATGTATTTTTCTGCCTCCACTGGAATGCTGGAAAGACAATTTTACACCAGAAATGTACGCACTGTTATAGCACTTAGTTTTTTAGCTTATCCACAAATCAATCCTTTCTTTATAAATTGGTTCGCTCTGCAGCAGGCATTTTTTAATATTTTAGTCAATGCTCCTGTGCGAGGCTCAAACCTGTTGCTTGTTTAGTTTGCCCTGTGCAATAAACAGGTGCAGTCGTAAGTCTTGCAGAGATACATTTATGGGGTTTCTAAAACTCCAATATGCATGGTGTATTAACCTTTCATCCCTCCTTTAACTCTTGGTTAAGGTTGGGAATCCTTTCGGTTGCAGCATATCCCACATGAAGTTCAGTGTCTGCTAGCCCTAGGAGCTGCAGCTCCTAACCTTTTACAATGCACACTTAGGCTTGAACGTTTTGAAAGTCAGAAATTACATTTTGTACAAGAATGGAGAGAGAGAACCATTACTTAATCAACATATTTAACGTCAACACACACACACACACACACACACACACACACACACACACACACACACCCCTTCATAACAAGGAGTGCTATTATTGACTAATCATCACTTTGCAACAGGATGTTTAGTGACAACAATAACAATTACTGGGATCCGGATTTGCAGCTACTTTGGAGCAAACGATTACTTTGAGTAGCCCAAGGACATTGCTGGCCAGCCCTTTATGGGTGGGCGAAAAGTTCACTCCGCCGACAGAGCATGGAGTTTTGCCCACTCAGAGTTCTGCTTGGAACGCAGGGTTCCAGCAAAACTGCATCACATGGTGGAGTTTGTTCTCACGTTGGTTCGCCAACATTAAGTTGCCAAATGAGAGTTTGAATCCCCTAGTGTGATTTTTAGGTTACTAGTGCGCCTCCCGGCTAGATTTCTCAACGTGGGCGGTTGCGGCAAGTCACGACCGTTCGCGTTGAGAAAACTGCAACTAGAGTCAAAAATCTACGCGAGCTGCAAAAAGAAGCAGCGCCCTCTGGCTTGCCGCATGGTGTTGTTTGCACTGATTTTAAAGCATGAACAAGCTCCTGGTGCTAAATACCAGCACAATGTGCTCAATTCCTCCAGTTTGCGTAACTCAGCTGAATATTAGAGTTTTTTAATGCAACTCAGCGGAGTAAAACTCTGCGAGTTCTGGCCACCCCTACTTTACACTAAGAGAAAGGGATAGAAAAGGTTATTTTTTGCCACTGAAGTTGGCTCTAACAAGAGCCTAATACGGTTTGGATTTTATATTTAATGCTTGGGGGATATTTCAGGAGAAAAAAACAGAGAGCAGAAAAAATGTAACTTGTGTTAGTCAATTTGTTGGGAGTATAGGACATTGAGCTGCTTGTGAACAGAAGTGAGCAATTTTCAACACTCGTAGGTACATGTCATGGTAGAGCTTCTCCATATTTGACTACATTTGTGATCACACTAAGATTCACCAACCCAATGATTCTAGGGCAGGGACTCCAGGTCTTTGTGTTGTATGTGGCCATAGTCATGGGTTCCATTGTGAACTATCAGCTCAGGTAGGAAGGGCAGGGGGTTGTTGTGTGACATCCCCCAAATGCATTCTTGACTTGGTAGTCGGGTGTGGGGGCCTGAGTCAGGTCTGCTACATCTTTATCAATTCAATAATCTTTATTCGGTTTATAAAACCATAAAAGTTACAAGATAACAAACAGACATTCTAGAAATACAGTAATCATCTCTCTAAACAATCATTCTGTGCATATTCAATTTTCGTTTTGGTATGAAGACCAAGCTCAATAAAGCAATTAAAAATGTACTAAAAGAAATAAATAATTTTGAGATTCATAGATTTAAAGCAGAGGATTTAGGTGGGGAATGAGGTTACGAATTGCTAGAACATTTCATTAAACAAACTAATGTCCATCAGTTGTTCTTACCGTTCTCATTTCACTAAGCGCTTTAACTTGTTAATTGTTCGGAGAAGAAGCCTAAATAAATAAATATAGTGACTGGTTTACCAACTAAATACTATATCTGTCCCTGTAGACCTACTTCTTGATTAGGTGCAAACTTACATTTTGGAATTCACGAACATAGGCAGTTGTAGCCTTGGTAAGCTGTGCCAGTCTCAGGCTTCCAGGCATATTACTGTCAATCAAACACTCAAAAGGTGATGGGACAAATGCTTGCAATTATTCTAACCAGAGGCAATAACTCGGGGTAGCATTTAAACCACTGTTCCACTCTAGACAGAGGTCCACCAAATGCAAGTCAGTATGATCCTGTTCGCCATGAAAACAATCAATCCCAAACGTGGGTCATCTCACCTCTCCACCCTGAAACCCCATGCTTTTTTAGTTAGGAAATTTGAGATTCACACCCCCTGAACCTCAATGACTAAGGTACGCCCCTGATGACATCTCATCAGGCAATGGTCACAATCAACTTCAACCACCCTCCATCCCCCCTATCCCCCCTTCAATATAGCCTGCAATAGCAACCGCTCCCCCTGTCCTCTTACACCCTCCACGTCACCATTTTTCAGGAACCTTTTTTTTGGTGCCTGGAATCTTATGATGGCCGCCACAACCAACCATGTTCATCTGCTGCTGGCCAATCTTATTTTCTGGGTTCCCTATTGGGCAATGAACCAGGTGTAGGGCAAAGGGAAAAATGCTTACAAGTCTTATTTAAAAAAAAATCTTTTCCATTGCTTATTTTTATTAGTGCATCATACATTAGCATTTCACGTGCCGTATGTTACATAAAGGTCCTCCTGCCAGCTCCGCCTGCGACTGTTCTCCTGTCCAACTTGCCCGCAGTCTGCCACCCGTCTACTGCTGCCCTCTGTTTGCGATACCTCTCTGTCCATTTCTTGATGTTTTGCCTATGTCTGCCCCGTTTTGTGTTTCTGCTCATTTTTTTACTTTTTCTGGTTGTTGTTCTGCCCTGCTTGCCCTCTTTTGCATTCTCTGCCCGTTTTTCCCTTTCTGCTCATTATACTGCCTTCTGTTTTGCCCTCTTCTGCTCTGTTTTGCCCTATGTTTAGTCTTTTTTTGCTCATTTCTTCCCGCTATAGCCTCAAGACCTGGCTTTTTTGACAGACAATTTGCACCAACACGCCCACATACCACAAGAGGTGACAGTGCCTCGCTCTGCAAATGCAGATTGATGGACCGATTGAATCATCAGATATACAGCTTAATTAATACTTCATGTTTCGGTGAGTTTCCTGCGTCTTGCAGTCAGGCTTGTGAACATTGCCGACAAATTAATGATAGAAATAAATGTTTCATACTTAAACAAAGAAAAAAGAAAAACATCCAAACATGAAGGTTTGCTTGGCCCAGTGACAGAGGACTGTGTACTGTGAATGTTTAAGTGTGCGGCGTGTGCAGTTGAAAGTTCTCGTCTGATTGGGTTTATTTTCCAAATTTAGAATTTCAAGTTGTCCTGGAACTGTGGCCAAAATATACCATTAGTCTAATCCTTTAAAGCTGGCATGTCATCTTTTGTTGAAATTAATGTCTCAAACAACTCAATGGATTTACATTAAACTTCAAAAGGTCTTGTTGCGAGTACAATTCTAGTTTTGGGGCACATTTGATGTAAGTTCATTAGGCAGTTTCTGCTGTAGAGGAGAGCAAAAATTATTTTGGGCGCTAAAATGAGAAATACAAATTTTTTGACTACCACTTTAACCTCCCTCGCTCAATCCCACCATCAACTCCCTTCCCCAGTTTACCATCTCCCTGACCACAAACCCTTCACGACTCCCGCATCGGTAGGATCTGTACAATTCTTGACATTCCAAAACTCAGTCAGTTGTACCAATTATCTAGCAAATTTCGTGCAGATCAATTAAATATCACCTTTCTTATAAGTAGGAAGATAGATTTAACCATAACTATATACACTCACTACTGTCAGTCATAACGCACGTGCCCTGCATATTTTGAACTTTCAATAGTTCCTATACTGCTCACATCCAACATAAACCTGTTTTTTCGTACATCTATCAAGGTTAATTTCCGGGGAACTGTGCAAAAGAGACCGGTCTTCATTTGCTTGTGGAACATGGCATCTTACTGCATTTGACCGCGGTCTTGTTTCGCTGTATCTAAACAGGTTTATATGTTCTTACCCAGGGGCGTAGGAAACACTAAAATTCTGGGGGGGACAGGGACAACCTTGTGGACTTTCCGGTGACCCTATACAAATCACTGCCCATTAAACGAATACAATTGCATACTTTTGAAATGAAATATTGAGACAAGCAGGCATGTAGTCACAGTTTGCATCTACGCTTTACTGTTATTTACATTTACATAGTAATCAGACCAAATGTTAAAAAAGCATGTATATGAAGCTTGCATCTTCATGCACCAAGCAAACAAAGGTCCCTAACTTAGGGTGGGGGCATTGTGTTTGCAAGTGCATTATGGATTGAAAAGTACCTGCTGCTGTATTCCTGGTCTCCAGCAATTTTCAGGGAACAATAAAAATGTGAAGATAACTTTGATGATTAATGTTCTTTATTGAGAGAGATCAGAGGTTTGTCTAGTGGAAGTTTTGACTCATGGTAAGGTAGCCACAGTGGGGTAATATGCCTACTGCAAAGAATGTGTACCACGCAGATCACAAAATGCATATCATGCAAATAGAGCAAACAGAAGGAGATGATGGATGGAGTGCTGAAACTTTTTAGACACTCATCCCCAGTCACAGATCTGGGTTGAATGCATCATCGTTATTTGGCTCACTTTGCCACCCCAGTTCAGACACAGCTATATGCAAATCAGTCCCAGGATGCTTGTTTCCGGTCCAGGGAAGACATGGCTTGGCAGTTTGGGCTGGACTGTTCTCATGAGGCACAGGGTCAAGACTGATTTGCATATAGCTGTGTCTGAACTAGGGTGGCCAAGTGAGCTAAAGAATGATGATGGATTCCACCCAGATCTGTGACTGGGGTGAGTGACTGCAAAGTGTCAGCACTCCATCCATCATCTCCTTGTGTTTGCTTTGTTCACCCTAAGTTGGCAGGGTATGCCCAGATGTGGGACCCTTGCTCACTTTGCCACTGGATTCAAGCTAGCCTGGCTGATGAGGGCTGTTAGCCCGAAACCAGACCCAGGATGCTTGTTTTTGGTCCAGGGAAGACATGGCTAGGCAGTAAGGGCTGGACCGTTCTCATGAGGCACAGGGTCAAGACTGATTTGCATATAGCTGTGTCTGAACTGGGGTGGCAAAGTGAGTTAAAGAACAGTGATGGATTCAACCTAGATCTGTGACTGGGGGTGAGTGTCTGAAAAGTTTCAGCACTCCGTCCATCATCTCCTTCTGTTTGCTTTGTTCACCCTAAGTTGGCAGGGTATGCCCAGACGTGGGTCCCTTGCTCACTTTGCCACTGGATTCAAACCTGGCTGATGAGGGCTGATAGGCCAACACTGGTCCCAGGATGCTTGTTTCTGGTCCAGGGAAGACATGACTTGGCAATTCGATGGATTCAACCCATATCTGTGACTGGTGGTCAGTGGTCCGACCATCATCTCCTTGTGCTTGCTTTGTTCGCCCTAAGTTGGCAGGGTATTCCCATACATGGGTCCCTTGCTCACTTTGCCACTTGATTCAAGGTAGCCCGGCTGATGAGGGCTGTTAGCCTGAAACCCGTCCCAGTATGAAAGTTTCTGGTCCAGGTAAGACATGGCTTGGCAGTTAGGGCTGGACTGTTCCCATGAGGCACAGGGTCAAGAATGATTTGCCTATAGCTGTGTCTGAACTGGGGTGGCAAAATGATCTAAAGAACGATGATGGATTCAACCCAGATCTGTGACTGGGGGTGAGTGGCTGAAAAGTTTCAGCGCTCCGTCCATCAGCTCCTTTTGCATTATCATGTAAATAGGTCAGTGAGTCACTGCTTTTGTCTGAGAGATTCTTTTGGTATTTGCAGTTTATAAGTTAAAATCTTAACAGTGATCAGTAAGCAATTAACCGTCATCAAAGAACTGCATGAAAACCTCAAGGTATAGATTAAAATGTTATGACTTTACCCCACTCTTTCCTTATCCTAATATTTGAAAATGGGTTTATAAGGATACAAATCAATTCTGATTATTAAAGAGTACCCCCCAAATATGGTGTTATGTTTTTAATTCTGAGTTTGTACTTCTCTAGTGTTGCAAAGCCATCCTGTGCCCTGGGCACTCCCCAACGTTTTGCTGACTGGTACTGGTGGTACCTGACTCTGACTGACCAGGCCCAGGACCAGTGCTATTCTGAAAGAGACACTTAAAGATACTGTGAAACACCTGCATGCACTAGGGTGCACTATGGGTTAGGGTACCCCTATGATTGGCAGGACCTATAAGGCCCTAGTACATAATAGGGCAGGGGGATGAGAACTACCTTTAAGTCCCTAGAATATAATAGGACATGGCAGTTTAGAGGCCAGCAGCCTTTCTGCACCTGCATGTGTGCACTGCTGAAGCCTGAGGACAGTTTAAAAGTAGCCCTGTGTTGTAGGACTGCTTTTAAAATGCAAATTGTGCCCAAAATCGACTTTTGCGTTTGGGGAACTTACAAAATGATGAACTACAATGTTGGGGCAACATTAAGTTAAGTGGAAAAATGTTTCCACTTAACTATGGCTGTATCATATATGCCACATAATACATAATTTGCTGCATAATCTAACAATTTCACCCAAAACAATTTTGTCGCTCAAACTGATCAAAAATGACTAAAAGAAATGTGACTTATGTTGCTGTGGAGTGTAGGGCCCTTTGCAAAGGTTGACTGGTCACCTTTCCCACTGCTGCATTTGTATGTTACACAGGTACTAATGAGGCAAAAGCTCTGCAGAGGCTCTTAGTATGTATAAATATGTAAAAATAATAAAGTATAAAATGTACCGCATTATGCTGCAGCCTTTTTATTGTTGCATAATTTAGTCAACACTGCAACATCATTTTGCCCTCCATTGCTGCATAACTCCAGTGGCCCGAAAATAGGTTGCACATGTTAAAAGTGTTTGTGCATGAAGCAGAGACCATGACGTTTGAAGGGGCTGATTCCGATGGCAGGTGGACTGCAGTCCGTCTGCTATCGAATCGGGGAATGGGACCGGTGACCTGAAAGGTGGCGGCCCCACGATAGGCATTACAATGCGACCGCCTCTATGGCGTTCGCAGTGCCTATCTTTTACATTGCAGCAGGTGCTGCTGGCTGCATCATCCACTGCAATGTAAAAAATAAGACAGGGTAAATATATCAATGCACTACGTGGCAGGCACAATGCGGTGCCTGCCTCATGATGCAGTGATATGTAGGGGGGGCATCATAGGTGACCCCCAGGTCTGATGTCTGGGGGAAAGGGGTACCAACCCCCAATGTCCCTTTCCGTCATCTTTTCCATGGTGTGTGAACCGCCATGGATAGGCTGGCGGGTAAGAGACATCGTAATCCCTACTGCGGTGCACCACAACCAGGACTGTAGGAACCACAAGCTCCTCCGCTGCACTGGCGGGCTCAAGGTGCCCGTCGGGTTTGTGGTGGTTGGTCTTTCCGACCGCCAGGGAACAGCCTGCCATTATAATATGGCGGGCGGTGATGCAGTCACCGATGGGGTGACGAGGTGGTCCCACTGCCATTATAATCACCCCCTAAGTTTGGTGTGCGTGCAAATCCTACATTGCCAACCCCTGGTAAGTTGCACCACTAGGTTGTTCTTTGGAGTAGAAAACAGTCAGAAAATGAGGACATTTCCAGCCAAAGTGTTCCGCTCTTTTTTGGATCCATTTCACAGGGGAACAAATAAAGAAAAGGAGAGGCAAGAGAGAGTAGTAAGAGGGTCTCTTCAAATCACACAAGTGAGGAAGAGCGAGACAGAGAGAGAGCATGAATAGAGAGAGAGAGGGCAGGAGGGCGCGGCCAGAGGCAGATCAGGAGAAGTGGACACTGTCCTTGCCTTCTCTGGGCATGAAGGCAAAGAGTTTTTTTACCTTCTCGGCCCTTCCCAGAACCGTAGCCTCACTACAGCATAACAAAAGGGCAGAGGCCGAGTGGCCTTTTTGACTGCAGCAGGGCAAGTGCAGGGCCATTAGCGAGCGCTTTCACGCGCTAATGGCCCTGCGATTAACAGGAGGGCGAGGGGTAATTATTTTGTCTCCTCGTCCCGTCCCCCGTGTCCCCCCCACTCCAAAATCTGGGGGGGACATATCCCCCACGTCCCCCACACTTCCTACGCCCATGTTCTTACCTGCCAAGAACTCATCCTCCTCTGAAGGGTGAACATTGGCTACTGTTGAAGTCCTTTGCGCAAGGTGAGGGGCTGCAGGAAAACAAAGTCATAATTGAAGAGATTGTAAATCTTAACAGGCAAAAACAAAACTTCGACTTTAACAACTGATAATAATGCTTTATTGTTTGTGGTGATTTAAAACCTTTGCAATTTGAAAAAAACAGTTCAAGTAATAAAACAGAGGTCGGGTTCATACACATTGAAACAGTGTAATCATCAGTTTAAAGTATACTGGGGTTGCCACGTTAGTCGGCTAAATAAATGTAACAGCGAATTATTTCTCATTTACAGCAGCACAAAGATTAGGGAAAGGGCCTTGAGAGCCGTTTTCCCCCAGAAAAAATGGGCAGTAAATTGGTCCTCGTTACCAACAGAGCAGTAGTCTGATATAGTGCTGGTGCAAAGTAAAAACAACCGTAAGTAGCTCAGAGTGATCGTCAAAGTAGATCGGATTTTCACCGGTCAAGAGTCTGTTCTTGTTGGATACAGTTCAATGTGGCTGAACGGTTTCAACAGATAGTTTAGCTGAATAAAAACAGCAGCTAGTAGTTCCTCATTGGTAGCAGAACAAGAATTGGGTAAAGTTCAAATGCCTTAAATATGCCCTATCTATTTGCCTTAAACAAGAATACCTTTTCAAAGGAGACAAGGGAACCTAAAGGCAATACGGTAGGGACCTTGAGGGTATTGATTGTTACTAAAGACAGTGGTCCCTAGACAAGAAGACTTAAGGAGCAACTGGTCAACATATGCTAGATAGACACTATGTTCTTTGTCCAGCCGGACAGCATATATTCAACAATAGATATTTTAGCAAAGCAATAAATAACACATACAAGTGGGACGCAACCTGCATTTAACCCAAGAACATACATGGGCAACATAAATTGTGAGTGGGGGAGGGGGGGGGAAGGGGGTTTCAGGCAAAAACTCAAAGTCTGTGTTCAATATTGCTTTCCAGACGTAAATTACAGGAGAGTACCACTGCAAATTGTGATTCAAAATATTTAGAAACATATGGTACATATGGTGTCGACGACATTTCAATCCCTTAGGAGAAAATGATGGGATCATCCTCAGGACAGTAATAATAAACATGCCTGTGTGCAAACATTAAATTCCATGTTTGTCTAATACTAAGTAACATATAATACAAAGTGGGAGGAAGAAAATAAGGGGGAAAAAAAAGATAAAATTACATTTAAGACATAAGGGCAGACCATACATGTATTATCAGCTGTAACATATGTGCAGAAAGGCAGATTCATGGCTGTGGGGGAAATAAATGACCTAGGAGTAATTTTGTGCATTGATGAAACCCTTTTTAGGATGTTATGTTTGAGATCCGATCGGAATATTGGTTAGAAGTGAGGAGGAAGAATTGCGTTGTGATGAAAACATGGTGAATAGGAGCAACCTTATGGCTCACGATCGAGGCGGTCGCCGTGTACAGGAGCCAGTGTGGGGTTTTCAAAAGTGAGGGCTAAAGTGTGATGAACACATGCGGTAGGATAATGCATTATTAATTTACCGTGAGAACGGAGGAGTACAAGCTCCTGAAAATGAAAATGATATTTAAAAAGGGGTTCCTACTCTGATTGTGAGAAGAGCCCAGGACAATGAGCGGCAATCCTTACCTGTGCATCGGTTAAGTAATTAATGCCAGGAGCCTGCAATGGGAGTAGCCAGCGGCTTCGGGAGGCAAAGTCGTCCCTTCGGGATAAGAGCGGGACGCTCCGGTTCTGGTTAGTGTCGTCTGTGAGGAGAATCATCACGACGGCGGACCTGGGGGCCAAAGCTTAAATAAGTACGTAGTCGGGAGGAGTACCGGGCGGGTGTGCCAGCGGCATCGGCGTAAAAACACTTACCGAATGAATACTTAAATAAGGTCCAGGTGCTGCGGCTCAGGCAGGGAGGTCAATGTGTGAATTGGAAGACGAACAGTGGCGGTAGTATAACCGCGACGGAGTGCATGTAATTGGTGACGTGATTTTGGCATGTGATCAGGGTGCAGGGGGATTGAGCTGGGATGAAAACCACGGCGACAATCTTAGAGTGGAGTATTAACCACATGAGGAGAATGTAGAGTAAAATGCATTTCTGGGAAGAAACGTGGTGATATGTACAATAGTGCAACATTCTTACATCATGGAGGTATCATAGCATTGCGCAATAGTGTGATATATATATACATTAATGCAATATATTAAGAGCAGCACTGCATAATAGTGTGATATATACAAAAGTGCATTATTTTAGGAGCTGTAAGACAGTTGAAGGTCAGACTGGTTCTGTTATTTCCAGAGCTTTATAGTAACGAGGTCCAATTCTCAAGGCGATTCAGGCCACTGTGTATACTGTCAGTTCTGAGTATCCATTTTAGTTCCTCCTTGTTCAGCAGTTGGGGATGTCAGCACCACTTGGGGGAGGTTACATCACAGTAATGACCATCCATGCAAAGTCAATTTCGCTGTGCCCAAGTTCAAAACAATGGTACACTAATGGTGCGTTGGGAGTTTTGCAGCGGATCTTGCTGCGGTGCTGTCCGATCCGGAGTCTGACGTTTTGAGTTGTCTGTCCGCCATATATTTTCAAACTAGGGCAAAAAATGGCCTATATGACATTTGTAGTGTTACAATTTGAAAAATTCCTCCTTTCAAACTATCTGGTTAAAAGTGAAGTCTTTCCCTTCTATGGGGGTGTCACATGCAATACACTCCCCACATTTGGCATGGCCGGAGAGGCGAGGGAGGCCCCATAAATCATTAATTAAAGCCGCCCTTACCAAATGATCTTTTATGCTTTTTGCTCTCTTAAACATGGGTCGTTCAATGTTAAGAACCCCTGCGTTTAGGACTTTCCAATGTTTCAAGACACTCTTACGTATGGCATTAGATGCAGGTGAAAACGTAGTGACACATACTAGTCTGTCCTGGGGCTTTTTGGGTTTTGGTACCAGAAGGACGTCCCTGGGACAGTACCAGGCCCTTTTCAATGAGCGACGGACAAGTTTGCGTGGATATCCCCGGTTGCACTATTTGGCACTCAATATCATTGCTTCACTAGGAAGTGAGTCACGTAAGGCACAGGGATGCGGACTACTGTAGCTAAGCAGTGTGTTGGCCTCAGTGGGTTTTCGATAAAGACTAGTAGCAAGTTGCCTATCTTGGTGTTCAATTTTTAAATCATGGAAGGGAGTACTGATCTTGCTCTCTGATAAAGTGAATTTGAATCTGCCACAGTTATTATTTAGCCAGTGAAGGAACTGCTGTAGGGATTCAGCTGATGCATTCCAGATCATGAATATGTCGTCCATATACCGCTTCCACAGGGCAATGCCACTGTGGAAGGGGTTGTCTAAATTGAGGATGCATCTCATCTCGAGATCATCCATGTACAGGATTCCTAGGTTCGGAGCAAAAACTGATCCCATTGAAGTGCCCCGGACTTGACCGTAGAACTGCTCATTGAAAAGAAAGAAGTTTTTAGTTAAGCAGATTTCTAGAAGTTGTAAAATGAATAGGGTGGGTACTGCATGTGGGCGAGGACGCCGGTTGAGTACTTGTTCAATGACTAGCATTGACTCAGTTTGTGGGATGTTAGTGTAGAGTGACTCCACATCCAGCGTACACATTGTGCTGGATGTGAGGTCAAAGGGGTATTCTTCAATCAGGTTGATCATGGACATGCAGCCCCTTATGTAGCATTTAGTCTGGGGTACAAATTCTTTAATGAAGTGATCAATGTACTGTCCTAATGGTTCCAAAATGGAACCGCAACCAGATACGATAGGTCATCCTGGTGGTGTTTCTGGATTTTTGTGAATTTTTGGTAAACAGTATATCACAGTAATTCTTACTAAGGAATCCTGCGTCTAGGCCTCCATTGGTAATTTTTGCAATAAGCTTTTGTATTTCCTTGGTGGGGTTGCACGGAAGTGTGCAGTAGTGATCGGTGTTACTTAGTAGTCTAAGAATCTCATTTTTATATGTCCTGAATGACAATCCCACCACCCTAATCTGCAGGCATAATGATCAGTGCTGGATTTGTTTTTAGAGTGGAGAGTGCTTTCTTCTCCTGTAGTGAGATGTTGTAGGGTATAAACGTCCTTTGTTTTTCTAGATCAGTCATATCCTTCATGACAAGTTTCTCAAAAGTGAGAATTTGTCCAGGGATCATGCCAGCAGTGGGGGAGAAAGTAGACGGCTGTCTAAATGGGGTATTGGTATTCTTAGCAGGTGTAGGATTGAGGAGGAAGTAGCTGTGAAGTCTCACTTTTCTAAAGAACCTTAGAAGTTCTGTTTGTGCATCAAGAAAGTTTGGTCGAATAGTTGGCATAAATGCAAGACCTTTTGGAATACCAGCATCTTGTTCCTCCTTATCAACAGAGCAGTTCCTCCTTATCAACAGAGCAGTGATCTTATAAAGTGCTGGTGCATATTTACAAACAACTATTAGTAGTGGGAAAGTGGTCTTCAAAACAGACCTGAACAACTTATTTACTATGGGCGAGAATCTTAAAGCATTCAGTGGGACAGAATCCCTCACTTGGTCTAACTTTTGTGGAAGCTTTTAGGTCATAATGTTTTCAAATTATGCAACAGAAGAAGGTAGAAAAAGCAACAGCAGAATGGGCCACATGTCACCTACTGAGTTATCCTACCTAAGATGAAAAACTCTGGCAGTGGTATCACTTAAGATCTACCAGATCCCTGCTGAAGAGATCTCCTCCAATCCAGACCTGCTGTTTCACATCCATCTAATTCTCTCCTCTCCCCACTTTCTTTTTAAACTTCCATGCCCACACGCTCCTATACTGGCTGCACTGGTGCCCGCCCTTCCAGCTCTCACCACATGTAATCCTTACTCCCTGTCTATATTCCCATCAATTACTCCCGATTGCAATACCCATTGCTGTCTCCCCACCTTCTCATCTGGTAAGGCTTTGATACACCCCTGCTGTAACGCATGACAGAGTGAGAGCAAACAAATGCACATGTCAAGAAATGGTCTCCACTAGAGATCTGGGTCTCTTGCTTCAATGTGATTTGACAGGACAGTGCTGTTGGAAATCGAACGTATCACCAGAGAACTGGTCTATCCATGCAAACTGGGATGCAGGTGAGAACTAGATAGCTAAAGGAAATTTACATTTGTTTCAGCATTCTCTGATCCAAAAAGGAAACGCAGACTGCTTTGAATGAGGAAGACCCAATGACAGAGGAAATCTGTGATACATTTAGAAGGAAGTGACAGACATCTTTAGAATTCCACTCGTTAAAAAGGGGTTAAGGGAGGAGTAGATCATACTAGAACACAGGCCTAAGAATGAGATGTCTGGGCAAAGTTGCAACAAGCGAAGGCTACCCCAACAACCATAGGTCAATTGAGAGAGAGGCTGAATTGAACACAACTTTGCTGGTCTTGTAGCAAGGTATGTCTTCCATTTAATGTGTATTGTATGTGAAACAAGTTCTCATGTACGATTGGAGTAACCACCTAGGTGGTCCAAGATTTTTTTAATTTTAAATAAAACTAACTGTATCAAAAACATGAGGCCTGATATACATCATGGCGAAAGGGTTCTCTGTCATAACAGTGACAGACATCCTGTCCACTGAAACATAAATCCATTACAGCCTACAGGATTTATATTTCAGAAGACAGGATATCCGTCACCATTGTGATGGAGAAAGCCGTCCCCAAAGATCTAAACGAGGCCTTCAATAATTCTGAAAACTACATTAGCATGATACCAAGTTCAGGGACCAAAAGAATTCAGGAGCTGTGGTCTAGGTTCTGATCAGTAAACATACCAGTGTCACTGGCACCAGCTGCCAGCGGTTCCAGAGAACCCAGGCTTTTCTGCTTTCTCTCCATTTGCTCCCGGAACCGCTGCTGCAGTTGCTTCTGTCTCATCTTCCTCATGTAGGTTGCATCTAGCTCGGAGTTTTGAGCACCACACTCGGACAACTCTTTACTGTTAAAGCACAAAAATAAAATAGGTGAAATTCAGAAGAGGCAAAGCTAAAATTGTGCACGTTTTCATAAGTCATCTATATTCTAGACAAGAAAAGCAAAAATGTTATGTTTCCATATAAGAAAAACTGGAGCTACCCATTTCCACTTTCTTGAATCTAGTGACAGCCAGCAGAAATTCAGATGAAGAATAAAGCTCCAGTGCAGGACAGTACTTTATTAATCGTTTACTTAAAAATTGAGATCCATCATCAACAAAAGCTTTGAAAGTAAGGCAGCAGAACTTGATTATGATTATAAAATTCTAGCAATTACCAAACACATACATGCAACTACAGAATAACACAATTTTCTACTTATTGTATGGGATGCATGTGTGCGCGTGTGCATAAATAGATCTCAACAATTGGATTAAACGGGGGCGTGGCTAGCAGCCACAGAATATGGCCGCAGGCTGAGTGTGCTGCGCAAGCCTACAGTGATTTTGCCCCCACATATCCGGCATTATCCTGGCTCTGAGGGTCCACTCCGGGATCTGAGCGACTTGAAAGGCGGCAAAGCCCAAACTGCGGCGCAAACCTGGAGGCGATTGACCGCGTTGGAGCGGCGACATGCTTGCATGAAAGACGCGAGTGCGGGCAAGATGGCGGCCCCCTCGAGGCAGTAGGTGGGACCGCGCCTGTGAACCCAGCATCGCGGGTACGGCGAAGAAACAGACAGTGCCCTCACAGGGACAGGACGATTGCTTCCCGCGGCAAGGACGACAGGCCTAACTGAGCGAGTGCGGCGGATTGCGTGATATCCGGACGGCCGCCATCATCTGAAGCCGAAACGTCTGTCGCAGTTTTTCTCCATAGAGCGGGCTCATGGAGTGCTGGGGGGTAGGCCCAGGCCGGGGGCCCCCCGCGCACCATCATCGCCTGTATCCAAAACTTCAGGGATCGGGATGCCATCTTGCAGGCGGCACGGCTACCTTACGCACAAGAATGCCACGATCAGGTTTTTTACGGACTTCGCGCTGCATGTACAACGCCAGCGACGCTCCTTCGATGGGGTGAAACTAGCCCTTAGGGAACAGGGAGTGAAGTATATGATGCTCTTTCCGGCCCGGCTCAAAATCCTGGACAACGGAAAGGCGTACTTCTTCGACAAGACAGAGGAGGCGAGCGACTGGCTGGAGGGCTGGCGCACCGTGAGCTACAAAAGAGGACACAGGCGATCAACGATGGACCGGAATGGAGAGGAGGAGGGCCCAGAGGCTGGGAGCTCTCCCAGAAGATATCTGTGGCGACAACGGACAGATGAGTTATCACGGCGATACCCCTCGGTGGGCTGAGACTGATAAGTGGTGCTGCGCAGGGGTGGTGGTGTTGCTACTGAGAGAGTGAATCTAATGTCGATACCCGAACACTGGGGCCTGAACCTTGGACTCGTGATGCTGGAACATGAACACAGCATGTACTTGCTATTTGACCTATTTGGCAGGTTAGCAGCGCTGCAGGGAGATATGGGTATCTTTCAGCCTAGCGAGGCGTAGGAGTGGGGCTAAAAAGACCAGTCAGAAGACAGATCTCTTTACGCAGGAGGCCAGACTACAACCCCCTAATGGAAATTTGGGTTTTTCTTGGGCGACAGGCACTCTGAGTTTGGATGGTGTGAGGTTGGGGACCCACCGAGCAGGGAGGGGGCTGTGTTGTATGTTTTTCTTTGAAGGGATGGGGGTCGGGGGGGTCGGATAGTTACACTCGAGACCTCTATAGCCAACAGAGCATAAGGGTTGCCACAGGGACAGGGGTTGGGGAGGAGGGGAGGCCCATTGCCAACAGTTTGCTACAATGCCAATGGGAGACACTGCCATGGTGAAGTATTGGTCCTGGAATGTGAACGGGTTGGGCCACAAGATTAAGCGCATGCTAGTGATGGAGTATCTGAGGAGGCCTCCCCCGGACGTTGTTCTCATTCAGGAATCGCATTCAAGGGAAAGCAATTGCAAGGCCTTAGATCGATTTGGCTATAAAATGGTAGTGCACTCAAGGTTTACGACTGGGGCCAGAGGGGTGGGCAGTCTCATACGCAAGGCACTGCTCCTGGCGATCACCCGCACGTGGATGGATGTTGCCGGGTGCTTTGCCGCCACGGCGGGTAAATGGAAGGGGCGCTAGCTGATATTCGGCTCATGTTATATTCCGCATGGGCTTCACTCGGTGGTCCTTCCACAGCTCAGTTCACTCATAGCAGAGCTGCTCTGAGGCACCGCACTTATTGGAGATGACATGAACGTGGTAATGCACCTGGTGGTGGATAGGGCTAGCCTTCGGTCTGGCATACAGGCTTTCAAACTTCACAAGGGTGATAGGTTTGGTAGACCTGTGGTGGGCACACAATCCATCACTGAGACACTACACCTTCTATTCGGCCAGGCACAGGTGCATCTCTAGACTTGACCATCTGTTCACTCACTCACACAGATAGAGTGGGGGATATTTCTAACGCACATCACATAGCAAGGGGGATCTCTGACCATGCACCGGTGTGTGCCACACCTAAAGGCCCGCTCATTGATAGGGCAGCATTGCCGCAGTTAGATCCATGGTGACGGAGAGACCCGCTACTCACTGATAAGCTCCGGGAAGGCTTAGAGCAGTATTTTAAAGAAAATAGGGGGACAGTACAATCGCATATCACGCTCTGGGAAGCCTACAAGAGGGTGTTGAGGGGGCAGGAACAGGCGCGGATTGGGGCACAGAAAAAGGAAGAGACCCTGCAGTGTAGACAACTCGAGCATGAGATCAGCCAGTTGGAGGGAAAGGCTGAGCTGGCGTCTTGTGCAGAAGCGTGACAGCAGTTGGTGCTGAAACAGCAGGATCTACGGGCCCTTGCGGAGGGCGAGGGACGAGCATATGAGCTGGCCACCCAACATCGCCTTTATTTTGTCGGGGGTAAGGCCCTTAAACTCTTAGCATGGCTAGAGCGGCGGGACATGGATAGGTCATGGGTAGTGGGGATCCGAGACACAGCGGATGTGCTTTGGACCCCCAGTACAGACATTGTAGAGGCCTTTGCGACACACTTCGAGCACGTGTACGCCCCGGTGAGCATAAGGTCGGCAGTTGACTGAGGAATTTCTTAGGGATTTTAACTTGCCAATGGTGCCCCCCCAAAGCGTATGACGATCTGGAGGCGGACCTCACGGTGGAAGAGTTGGGTAAAGCCTTGAGCGCACTTAAGTCGGGAAAGGCGGCCGGAGCCAATGGGCTCCCGGTTGAAATCTATAAGACCCAGGCAACGATAATATTGCCCCCGCTCCTAGATATGCTGCAGGAGGAGCTGGAGGTGGGTCATCTCCCGGAGGATCAAATGGCAGCCATGATCGTGGTAATTCACAAAGAGGGTAAACCGGCTGATCAGTGCAGTTCTTATAGGCCTATTTTCCTCAGCAACGTGGAGGCCAAAGTCCTGGCAAAAGTGCTGTCTGACAGGGTGCTATCGGTCATTAAGGACCTGGTGCATGTTGATCAGTCAGGGTTTATGCCTGGTAGAAGCACTTGGTTTTATGGGGTGCTGCACATGACCAAGGGTGTTAGATCCCAGCAAACGGCATTGATGTCACTGGACGCCTCATTGGCCTTTGACAGTATCAAATGGCCATACATATTTATGGTCCTTCAGCGGCTGGGCTTTAGCCCTTCCTTTTGCAGCTGGGTCAGACTCCTGTACAAGAGGCCTACGCCGTGGGTGAGGGTGAATAGTTCCCTGTCTAGATCCATTGAGCTCCGGAGGGGCACGCGGCAGGGATGTCCTCTCGCCTCGCTCCTGTTTGCTTTGGTGTTGGAGCCCCTGGCTCACTGGGTCAGGAGAGATCCTGAGATTTGGAGGTTGCGGGCACCGGAGGATTGGGAGGAACGTAGCTCCCTATATGCCGACGATATTGTATTATACCTGGCACAGCCGTATTACTCCATAATGGTGCTTCACATTTTTGAGTTGTTCCGTAGCTATTAGGCTTACAATATTAATTGGTCAAAGGCGGTGATCTTCCCTCTCTCAGGACCCTTCCCTAGCAATCCGCAGCCCCGGTGGTGATGGGTGGGTTTAAATACCTGGGAATATACATCACTAGGGTTCAGAAGGATTTCATGGCAAAAAACCTGTGGCCTCAAATGAGTCGTCTCACCGCAGATGTTAGCTATTGGCGCACGCTCCCACTCTCTCTTATGGGACGGGCAGCCCTATACAAAATGCTGACGCTACTGCGGCTTCTCTATATACTGCAGAACACTCCCTTTCAGATACCACGGATGATTTTTAAGCGTATAGCGCAGGAGGTACGGTTGCTGCTGTGGGTGGGAGGGTCGCCGAGAATTGCCCTACATAAGCTACATAGGGGCGTCTTTGATGGAGGGATTGCAGTTCCGGATGTCAGGTTGCACTATTGGGCCTCCCAACTGCAGGTGATTAATGACTGGGTGTGTTGAAATGGAAGAGCCTGCCTAACAAGTGGATAGGGCATCGATGGTGCAAGGCAATTGTGAATCCCTCTTGTATTCCTGACGAACGCGCCTGGACTGGCGGGAACATACTAAGGTGGTGGTTAAATGCTGGAAAGATGCTAATAAATTCCTGGGCTGGACTGGAAAACTGACTGGCATAATCCCACTATGGGTGGGCGACCCTCTTTGGGAAGTGGAGGTGCTGTCTGGCTTCAGGTGCTGGCGCCTGATTTTCGTTGAATATCTGGGCGACGTATGGAAGGGAGAATCTCCTTGCACGTTTGCATATCTGCAAAAACAATACCATATGCACGACTCGCAGCGATACACGCATCTGCGGTTCTTACATGCTCTGCGCAAACACATTTGACAAGGGGTGTCCATCCCAGACTATTTTCCGCTTGAAGGCTGGCTACAGCTGGACCGTATACAGGGGAAACCTACATCCACGATATACCGTAAATTGATTAACAACCTCCCGGATCCCCTGGGCTATCTTAGAGCGGTCTGGGCAAATGACCTAGGAGTCCAGGATGAGGAGGACTGGCTAGAGGCGCTCCAGAGCCCCAGGGAAGTGGCAATGCGTGTCAAATTCAGATTGGTGCAGCTCAAGATTCTAAATCAGATCTACTATCCCCGCACTCAATCACTTGGGGTTGTGCCCTGTCAGCGCAGTGTGTTTGGGGGTGCGGGGAGGAAGGTACCTTCATACATATACTGTGGGAATGCCCTGAGGTCTCCGTATATTGGCGAAAGGTCACGGAAGTCATCAGAAGTGGTGGGTGGGCCCGTCCCATTAGACCAGAAATGGCTTCTTCTGATGATTAGAGGGGACACAGACTGGACCAGATATGTGGGCATATGGCTGGTATTGTCGGCAGGGGTGGCGAAGCGCAACATTGCCAGAAGCTGGGGGGCCCCCAGCACCTCCCACGCTTGAGGAATGGAAACGCGATCGCGATTGGTGTCAGAGGGCGGAGGAAACAGTGTATAAGAGTAGGGGGTGTGCTAAGAAATAGGAAAGGGTGTGGATGCCGTAGAGGAGATACAGAGGGCTGTGGGACCAAGAATTGTAGTAAGAGTAACAACGAAGGGGCCTACTCAACCCGAGAATGTGTTCACTACGATCTCATGTACATGGCAACTACTGTCCTCATGCTATTGTCTCTGTATGATGTGGTCTCTTGAGTTTTTAATAATAAGATTTAAAAAAACCAATTGGGTTTAAATAGCATATTACATTCTGTACATATTGTCTATTTCAGTGTTTTACCTGCGTATATGTTTAAAAACATTAACTTACTTAAACAAACCCAGGATGCAAGGGGTTGAATTTGTGCAGCAAGGTAAAATTGTGTAAAGTAAGGAAAATGCTACTTACCAGTATGCATCTGTTCTTGGCATGTAGAGCTGCAGATTCTCACACTTATAATCAGGGCGGGTGCGGGGGGGGGGGGAAGGATCACTAGTCCTGCTTGAACCAAGGTTTTGCAGGTCGGTAAGTAGGTATCTCCCAAAAAAGACCCTCATACACGTGTATGTTGGAATAATCTCGTAGCAGTATATAATGTGTCCCCGCTTTTGTTTACACGTGCGTGCGTAATCATCGGGTCGTTTTTTTGTGTGTGCACCCTCCACCAGGAGGTTTTACCTTTGGTTTAAGGCAGTAGTGATCATCGATAAGTGGTGAGGTAAGTGGTGATTTAAAAAAAGTCCGGACAGCCAGAGAAGGAAGTTTTAATGATTCTGGATTCGGACAAATAATAAGATAATTTGTGCAGCTTTAGAATGAGTTAGGGTTTCGAGCGCACTTCATTCGTGGGTTAAAAAGGTCAACATGTTTCAGCCTTAAGTTGCCGACAGGTCAATAGGCTTTCGTCAGGACCATTAGGAGTGAAAACGTGAAAAAATGTATAAAGAATAAAGAATAGGTGAATTGTAACCTGATTCTTCAGGGAGTAGAAGGCATCATTGTACCTGTAAAATAAACAGACATACCCACAACATGCAGGGAGATGGGGTAGGGAAAACATACAATTATGTACAAAGGTACTTTTACGAAATCAAATGATTTCGAAAAGGAACTAGAAAATGGCGATGCTTTTCAATGAACCACACTCATTTCTGGCGTCAACTCTCCCATTATCATGCTTCGGCGGAGGGAGGTGATTCAAGCTATACTTTAGTGCTGTGCCCATAGTTCTACAATTCGCTGTGACTTAATTAATTTGATGCGTGGTCTAAGGTGGAATAACGTGGTGGTATTCGGAAAATGCCTCGTGAATTGCGTTTATTACGCTGCACACAACAAGCGATCAGGTGTCATTTCACTTTGATGCATGTTTTATATCGTTTTTCATTAAGCAATTGTGATCGTAATTGTTACAATGGCGCTTATCTACAAGTACTACTATTAGTGATAGTTGTTACTATATTCTGCGATATTATTATGCGAAGTTTATGTCTGCTGAGCCGCTTTTAGGTAAGCTCCTAGACGTAATGGCGCGATGTACTTATGAGAAGTGCATATTTTAAAAAAAGGGCCGGGCATTGAAGTTCTGTCTGCGTACCTCTACAATGTGGAAGAAGTACTTCCTCGGGGATACGGCAGGAAAGAGAGAGGCCTCACTGCAGAAAGTCAAAAAAGGTGGTAGCAGTTTTAAATGAGTTATGATACTTGCGGTTGCGCTTTTAAGCGAAGACGCAGTGTTGCCCGATACCTCCGGTCCTTCTTCTCAGTCCTGGCAGCTTGTGCTGTCTCTGCCAAAGATCGCCCGGAAATGCGCGAACATTCATTTCCGGGTAGATTAGTACTCCAATCTGATAGAGATGGATGAAATACTATTGTACAAGTTACACGATAGTAGTGGAAGTGATTTTTGCGCGTGTGGATTTAATTTAGTATGTAATCTAAAGCCTCATTTAATTTAACGTCTGGAGATCTGTAAGCTAAGAAATTAGAATTTATTGGCTCCGAGACTTAAAAATCGCAATGGGCCATTATCGAGCACTTTTTATGGTAACCTCTAATGGCGAGAGAGGAAAGGCTACAATTGAAATTATGGGATAAATTCTCATTTATGAAAAATCGACATATTTGGTCAACATAAGAATGGATCTTGTTAAGGGGCATAAGCCTAATGTTATAGACCATATTGATTTACATCACGTTATTTGTGTAGAGCACATATATGTATACAGTTCATACTTAGTAGTAATAGAGTTAAGGAAGTGATGTTCTATTATAGGGTTATCTGTTAAGAGATAACCAAGGAATGGAGTCTTTGAGGCCCTGGGTATCGGTTTTGAGTCTATGGACCCAACGTTGCTCCTTCTCAAAAAGGATTTTTGCTGCATTTCTGTCCACTGTTTCCAGGGTCTCTAGGATTACCCAGTGAAGGTCATCAACTGTGTGTCCTAGTTCTTTGTAGTGGGTTGACATCTTGGTTGTAGTTTTCTTGCAATTGACATTGCTCCGGTGCTCGCAGAGTCGTTGTTTTGCCTTATGGCACGTCATCCCTATGTACCGCATCTGGCAGGGACAGGTGATCATATAAATGACGTGACTTGTATTGCAGTTAGTGTGGCGTCTTAACTTCCAAATGAAGTTTGGGAGTAACTGCAATTCTTTAGTGGGTTCTGTAGTTGCACAGGCATTATATGTCCCGCATGGATAATGTCCGGTTACTGGGGTAGTATTCCATAATCCTGGTTGCTCTTTCTTTTTCTTTGGTGGTGGTCTGGTGTGGACCAATAGGTCCTTGATGTTCCTACTTCTCCTATTGGCAAACTACTACCTCAAGAAATAAATCCACTTTTTGTCCCCTCAATTCGCAGGTACCCATCGAAATAAGTACTTTCGAACAAGCTATAATGAAGGAAGTGGACGAACTAAACCAACAACTTCCGAAACCTTTCCAAAATCTAACCAAGGCAGAAAATTTTGCTCTCACAGATCTTAAGAACAATAAAGATATTGTCATAAAACCAGCAGACAAAGGTGGGGGCATAGTCTTACTAACAACAGAAGGATACGACAGACAATGCATGGACCTATTGGCAGACACCAAATTCTACCAAGTACTGACAACAGACCCTACAGCACGCTTACAAAGAACCATAGCCCTAATGGTTGAAGAAGCGGAAGCCAACAATTGGCTGTCTAAAAAAGAAGCAGGCTACCTGGAAACAAAAGCACCAGTAATACCGTACTTTTACTCTCTGCCCAAGACACACAAAGGCAGAATGCCATTACCAGGAAGACCAATTGTCTCTGGAATTAATTCCATCCTAGAGCCCCTCTCTGAATTCGCAGACCAATACTTGAGACCATTGGTCCAAACAACACCTACCTAATTAAAAGACACACGAGATCTTATCAACGTGCTACTCAATTTTGAGTACTCAGAGAACACCATGCTCTTAGTAGGGTTAGACGTCGAGAGCCTCTATACCAGCCTGCCACAACAGAAAACACTAGAGACCTTAGAAACAATACTCTTTAGTACGGACTGGCCTTACAAAACTCCAAGGCACTTCGTACTAGAGTGCTGCAGACTGGCCCTTACGGAAAACTTTTTCCAGTACAAAGATAACCTCTTCCTCCAGCGACATGGAACGTCAATGGGAAGTACTTTCGCGCCGAGCGAAGCTGGTCTGTATGTGAGCACCTTTGAGCAGGCCTATGTACACAATGAAAACAACCCCTTCAATCGTCATGTACTCTTTTGGAAGAGATATATTGACGACATTCTGCTAATCTGGCAGGGAGACACTACATCCCTAAAAGATTTCCACGTTTGGCTGAACAGCCAAGACGAATGCCTAAAGTTCACATACACAGCCAATGAAAAAAGTCTGGACTTTTTGGATATTACCATTTTCTCAGAGGGAAATACATTACAGACAAGAACGTTTTTCAAACCTACAGCAAAAAATAGTCTGTTGTCTTTTAATAGCTTTCATCCCCGGCCATTAAGAGATAACCTCCCGTACAGTCAATTCCTGCGATGGAGGAGGAATTGCAGCTCCGTGGCAGACTACAAGATCCAAGCCACTGATTTGTGTGAAAAGCTCACAGTCCGAAACTACCCTAGAAAGGTAATCAATTCTTGCAAAAAACGTGCTCGCAACCAACCGAGAGAGTCTCTACTTGAAACTCATCCAAAACCTAATGATGACATGACTACATGCGTCACTACCTACAGTCCTATCATGAACCAAGTAAAGAAAATGATCAACCGGAACTGGAAAATCATAACATCCAATACCCTGACCTGGCCAAAACCAAGATTTGCCAATAGGAGAAGTAGGAACATCAAGGACCTATTGGTCCACACCAGACCACCACCAAAGAAAAAGAAAGAGAAACCAGGATTATGGAATACTAACCCAGTAACCGGACATTATTCATGTGGGACATGTACCGCCTGTGCAACTACAGAACCCACTAAAGAATTGCAGTTACTCCCAAACTTAATTTGGAAGTTTAGACGCCACACTAACTGCAATACAAGTCACGTCATTTATATGATCACCTGTCCCTGCCAGATGCGGTACATAGGGATGACGTGCTGTAAGGCAAAACGACGACTCTGCGAGCACCGGAGCAATGTCAATTGCAAGAAAACAACAACCAAGATGTCAACCCACTACAAAGAACTAGGACACACAGTTGATGACCTTCACTGGGTAATCCTAGAGACCCTGGAAACAGTGGAAAGAAATGCGGCAAAAATCCTTTTTGAGAAGGAGCAACGTTGGGTCCATAGACTCAAAACCGATACCCAGGGCCTCAACGACTCCATTCCTTGGTTATCTCTGAACATATAACCCTATAATAGAACATCACTTCCTTAACTCTATTACTACTAAGTATGAACTCTATACATATATGTGCTCTACACAAATAACGTGATGTAAACCAATATGGTCTATAACATTAGGCTTATGCCCCTTAACAAGATCCATTCTTATGTTGACCAAATATGTCGATTTTTCATAAATGAGAATTTATCCCATAATTTCAATTGTAGCCTTTCCTCTCTCGCCATGAGAGGTTACCAGAAAAGTGCTCGATAATGGCCCATTGCGAATTTTGAGTCCAAGCCCATAAATTCTAATTTCTTAACTTACAGGTCTCCAGACGTTAAATTAAATGAGGCTTTAGATTACATACTAAATTAAATCCACACGCGCAAAACATCACTTCCACCACTATCGTGTAACTTGTACAATAGCATTTCATCCATCTCTATCGGATTGGAGTACTAATCTACCCGGAAATGAATGCTCGCGCATTTCCGGGCGATCTTTGGCAGAGACAGCACAAGCTGCCAGGACTGAGAAGGACCGGAGATATCGGGCAACACCGCGTCTTCGCTTAAAAGCGCAACCGCAAGTATCATAACTCATTTAAAACTGCTACCTCCTTTTTTGACTTTCTGCAGTGAGGCCTCTCTCTTACCTGCCGTATCCCCGAGGAAGTACTTCTTCCACATTGTAGAGGTACGCAGACAGAACTTCAATGCCCGACTCTTTTTTAAAAATATGCACTTCTCATAAGTACATCGCGCCATTACGTCTAGGAGCTTACCTAAAAGCGGCTCAGCAGACATAAACTTCGCATAATAATATCGCAGAATATAGTAACAACTATCACTAATAGTAGCACTTGTAGATAAGCGCCATTTTAACAATTACGATCACAATTGCTTAATGAAAAACGATATAAAACACGCATCAAAGTGAAATGACACCGGATCACTGGTTGTGTGCAGCGTAATAAACGCAATTCACGAGGCATTTTGAGAATACCACCACGTTATTCCACCTTAGACCACGCATCAAATTCATTAAGTCACAGCGAATTGTAGAACTATGGGCACAGCACTACAGTATAGCTTGAATCACCTCCCTCCGCCGAAGCATGATAATGGGAGAGTTGACGCCAGAAATGAGTGTGGTTCATTGAAAAGCATTGCCATTTTCTAGTTCCTTTTCGAAATCATTTGATTTTGTAAAAGTACCTTTGTACATAATTGTATGTTTTCCCTACCCCATCTCCCTGCATGTTGTGTGCATGTCTGTTTATTTTACAGGTACAATGATGCCTTCTACTCCCTGAAGAATCAGGTTAAAATTCACCTATTCTTTATACATTTTTTCACGTTTTCACCCCTAATGGTCCTGACGAAAGCCTATTGACCTGTCGGCAACTTAAGGCTGAAACATGTTGACCTTTTTAACCCACGAATGAAGTGCGCTCGAAACCCTAACTCATTCTAAAGCTGCACGAATTATCTTATTATTTGTCCGAATCCAGAATCATTAAAACTTCCTTCTCTGGCTGTCCGGACTTTTTTTTAAATCACCACTTACCTCACCACTTATCGATGATCACTACTGCCTTAAACCAAAGGTAAAACCTCCTGGTGGAGGATGCACACACAAAAAACGACCCGATGACTATGCACGCACGTGTAAACAAAAGCGGGGACACATTCTATACCGCTACGAGATTATTCCAACATACACGTGTATGAGGGTCTTTTTTGGGAGATACCTACTTACCGACCTGCAAATCCTTGGTTCAAGCAGGGCTAGTGATCCTTCCCCCCTCCCCCCCCCTGATTATGAGATATCACAACGGAGACTGAAAGGATTCATACTCGGACTCCCCCCTCCTATTGATTATACGATTTTCACACTTAGCATTAGATCGCCATCTGGTGTTGGGCTTAGATGCTTGCACATTGTTGTTGTCTTGGAAGAAGTCTTTATAGTCACGAGATAGGTGACTCCTCTCTTGGACGACAGTGCGCATGGGCATAGACTCCATTCTTAGATTGTTTTTCGCCGTGATGGGGAATGATGGAGTTAGTAGAAAGAAAAAAGATGTCCATGTATGTATATCTAATTAAGATAGAACTGGAAAAGATACGGGTCCCGGGGAGGCGGGTGGGCGTGTGAGAACCTGCAGCTTTACATGCCAACAGATGCATACTGGTAAGTAGCATTTTCCGTTCGAGGCATATGAGCTGCAGAGCTCACACATAGCATAGACTATACAATAGTATCTCACCTAGCGGTGGTTACCTTTATCCGTTGCAGTAGTTTGAAAGAGAGTTTTAAGAACAGCTTGGCCCACAGTAACTTGCTGCTTGGCTTACATGTCAACACAATAGTGTTTAGTGAAGGTGTGTGTTGTAGACCATGTTGCTGCTTTACAGATGTCTTCTAGGGGAATGTTCCCTAAAAAGGCCAAAGAGGCTCCTAGTTTGCGTGTGGAGTGCGCTCTAGGAGGAATTGTTAATGTGCGTTTAGCCTTTTGGTAGCATATTTGGATACATTTAACGATCCACCTTGCAATCCCAGATTTAGAGATGGGATTCCCCGTATGCGGTGGGGAGAAAGCTACAAACAATTGTTTTGTTTTGCGAAAGGATTTGGTTCTGTCAATGTAATAAAGTAGGGCTCTTAACATCTAAGGTGTGTAGAGCTCTCTCTGCTACGGAGTCTGGCTTTTGAAAAAACACTGGTAACTCTACTGATTGGTTAAGATGAAATGGAGAGATAACTTTAAGAAGGAATTTTGGGTTTGTCCTGAGGACCACCTTGTTACAATGTAATTGTAAGAATGGTTGCCATCTGGTTAAAGCATGGATCTCACTTACTCCTCTAAGAGAGGTAATGGCAAAAAGGAAAGCGACTTTCCATGTGAGGAACTGTAGTTTGCATTTGTGTAAAAGTTCAAACGGGGATCCCATGAGCCTGGTAAGAACAATATTTAGGCCCTCCATAAAGGCTTTAATTGCAGGGACTTTAAATAGTGACACGTGTTGTCTGTTTTGTAAGTAAGCAGCAAGTGCTGCTAAATATAAACGTATGGATGAATATGCTAGATTACATCTCTGCAAGTGCAGTAGGTAGCAAATTATGTTGTGTATGGAGGCATCCAGTGGATCAATATGGTTGTTGTTGCAGTAAATGGCAAATCATTCCCATTTTGCAGCATAGCAAGCTCTAGTAGTAGGTCGTCTGGCTTCTTTAATGATGTTCATACAGTCCGGTGGTAAGTTAAGGTAACCGAACTCTAGGACTTCAGGAGTCAGATCGCCAGATTGAGCTGACCTGGATGTCTGATCGCTCCATGGTTCTGCGTTAGCAGGGATGGGGACAGGCACCGTTTTTGGTGCGGAACTAGTGAGAGTTCCAACGGTGTTTGAAACCACGGTTGGTGTGCCCATGTGGGAACTACTAAGATTAGTTTGAGAGACTGTTGTCTGAGCTTGCGTACTACTAGTGGGATCAGTGGGAGTGGCGGAAAAGCGTACGCAATTCTGCCTGACCAATTCATCCATGTCGCATTGCCCTTGGACAGCGGGTGTGGAAACCTGGTGGCGAAGGTTAGGCATTTTGGGTTGTCGTGTGTGGTGAACAGATCTAGGTCTTGTTGGCCCCACATGTGGAAAAATAGTAGAAGGACTTGGGGATGTAGTTCCCATTTGTGAATCTGTTGTGTCTGTCGACTTAACAAATCTGCAATCTGATTGTCAACTCCTGGAAGGTGTTCGGCAAGTAGATACATTTTTTGTGGGATGGCCCATCTCCAAATGTTCTGTGCAAGCTGGGACAGTTGCAGAGAATGTGTGCTTCCTTGTTTTTGTATGTAGTGCATGGCTGTCATGTTGTCAGTCTGGATCAAGACAGCTTTGTTTTGAACATGTACTTGGAATAATTTTAGTGTTAGAAATATTGTTCGTAGTTCCAGGTGATTGATGTGGAGCACTTTTTGTTGAGTGTTCCATCTGGCCTGAGATGTATGTCCGAAGAGATGGGCTCCCCATCCTGTGTGTGATGTGTCTGTTATAAGTACTATCTGTGGAACAGGTTAGAGGAACGGCTGCCATTTGTACAAGTTTCTTGTGTTCCACCACTGCAGAGAACGATGTGTGCGGCTGTCTACCAACACCAGATCTGTAAGTTGTCCTTGGGCTTGATTCCACTGATGTGCTAGACATTCCTGTAATGGACGCACTTGAAGTCTTGCATACGGTACAATAAAAATGCAAGATGCTATCATGCCTATGAGCACCATGAACACTCTGGCTGGGAGAGAGCGTTGGGCTTGAAATTTTGTGACGAGGAATTGTATGCTGGCTATCCTGGCTGGACTGGGATATGCTAGAGCTGTGCATGTGTTTATTGTAGCGCCCAGATATTGGTGTACATGAGAGGGCTGGAGCTGCTACTTGGTGTAGTTGACCGTGAACCCCAAGTTGTGTAAAGTTTGAATGGTTTGGTGAGTGTGTTGAACACACTGGTTGAATGACTAGGCTTTTATTAGCCAGTCGTCTAGATATGGGAATACATGGATCTGTTGTCTTCTGAGATGTGCTGCTACTACTGCAAGGCACTTTGTGAACACTCTGGGTGCCGTGGTGACTAGAATGGAAGGACTTTGAACCGATGGTGTTGTCCGTCCACTACAAACCTTAGATACTTCCTGTGAGCGGGTTGTATGGGAATGTGGAAGTAGGCGTCCTTGAGATCTAGCGTGGCAAGGAAGTCGCCTTGTTGAAGCAGTGGGAGCACTTGTTGGAGAGTGATCAGATGAAAATTAGCTGTGTGTATATATAGGTTGAGGGGCCTGAGGTCGAGTATTGGTCTTAGAGTCCCGTCTTTTTGGGGTATTAGGAAGTACAGCGAGTAAACCCCTGTTCATTGATGTTGTAACGGAACAAGCTCTATTGCGTGCTTTTGAAGCAATGAAAGAACCTCGTTTGAGGAGCGTGAGATGATCTGTGGACATTGGGCGTTGCTTGGGTGGTATGTGTGGGGGGGTAGTTGTAAGTTCTAGGCAGTAACCATACTGGATAATTTGTCTCACTCACTTGTCTGTTATGATGGATTTATTGACGAGTTTGAAATTAGCTTGCCCTCTTGGATAAGATCATTTGCTTGTGTTTTATATTGATCAGGCAAATGTTGTAGTAGGGTTTCTAACTGGTCGTAGTGAGCCCTATCATATCTTGCGAGCAGTGCCTGTGTGCTGGCTATGTGCCAGGGATTAGCTGCTTGCACAGCTACCCTTTTGCCAGAAGCGTCTAGCAATTTGGATTCTTCATCAGGGGGTGGCTCCTCCCCAGTGGTTTGGGAGTAGGCACGCTTTCTAGCGTTGGAAACTACTAGGGAATCCAAAGGCAGCTGTCCCTTAATGTAAGCAGGATCTTCAGGGGCAGGTCTAAACTTTTTCTCTACTCTAGGATTAAGAATCCTGGCACGTACGAGATCTTTAAACACTTCGGGGGCATGTTTTATGACTTCCTTGATCATTGCCAATATTTGCACTGTCTTTTGTGACTGTTCAAATGTATCCAAAAGGAAGTCCTCTTCTGCTGCATCTTAGTGCATTTTGAAGCCATGATAGATGGCAGCCCTATTAATTAACTGTCCAAAACCAATATTATCGTCTGGGGGAGATGGTTTTGAGGGGTATGCGTGTGGGCTTGGGAAGTCTGGTATATCTGTTGGGACAGGGTACTCCAAATCACCTGGGTCAGTTGGATACGTGAAAGGGTCAGTTGGGTCACCCCCCCACCCCTAGGCCATCATCATCATCATCTGAGGTGGAGAAGTTTCAGTCTGAGGTGGTGTAATAGAATTAGGGAGAGGAAGTGGGTTAGCAGGAAGTATAGGAGAAGAAGGAGGCATAGGTGATGTGGCAGAGTCCTCCTGCACACGCACTGGCTTCTTATATGGACAGTCGTGACATGTCCTGTTTCTGGATCAATATAAATCTTTTTCTGTTTAGGATCGACAGGATTCGGATGAAGAAGTTCCTCTTCCTTGGGAACCGCTTTTGGCGCCGATTTTTTTGGTTCAGAGCGGGGCTGTTGTTGATTTTTATTGTCTTTTGCCTTATGAGGTGTGGTAGAGTCCTTAGGCTTAGCTTCTGGTTCCCATGCTCTTGTTTCTGGAGCCAAAGCTGGATCTTTAGGCTTGGAAACGTTCGAAGCCGGGTTATCCACGGGCCTCGAGGTTTTCGGTGCCGATTTGTCTTTCGAGGTGGAAGGCGTCGGAACCGATTTCGGAGCTGAGAGTTCTTTTGGTTTCGGCGCCGAAGGTGCCGGTGGGATTGGTATATGCGGTTTGCTCGGTCCCGAGCTACCGGAAGGCTTTTCTTTTTTCTTCAGTGGCGGGCCTGGAGGCGGGGCTTCTGAAGTGCGTTTTCAGTCGCGACTGGGGCCAGCAGGCGAAGTCTTGACCATTGCCTTCGGTTTTGGTGGTGGGGTTGGGGTAGGTGCAGTAGTACTCACTCGTTGACCAGGAGTGATGGGGCTGTCCGAGTCTTCTGCCTCTGATACGATTTCTGGGACATCTGGCCTTCGTCGAAGATGTCCACTGGTTCCGAAGCTGATCTCTGTGCCATGATGTGCCGTCAAGCCCTTCGATCTCGAATGGCCTTCGAACGAAAGGATGCGCAGGCTGGACAACTGGACTCGTCGTGTTCAGGTGATAGGCACAGGTTGCAGACCTTGTGATGGTCACTGTGCGGGAATATTGCTCCACACTGGGGGCATTTCTTGAATGGCGTCCTTTCCATGAGCCGTAGGCCTTACGGCGTGGATAGGCCCAAAGGCCTGGGTCGACGACCGGAATCGAGCCGATGAAAGTTGCTTCGAAGATGAAGATGTTTGAAGTTAATCCGAAGAGTTTGTGGAAGTTTTTCGCGTCAAAGTAGTTTGAAATAGAGATTTCGAACTGGAGCGCAAAAGTTGCATCCGAACCCAATGGCAGAAAAAAAAAATCTAAGGATGGAGTCGATGCCCATGCGCACTATCGTCCATGGGAGGAGTCACCTATCTTGTGACTACAAAGACGTCTTCCAAGACAATAAAAGGGGAAGCATCTGAGCCAAACACCAGATGGCGATCTAATGCTAAGTGCGAGATCTGCAGCTCATATGATTCGAACCTAACATTTATACTGTGATGAATAAAACAATGTTTTCAACACTACTGTGGCAATAAGAACAAGTTACTTGCTTTTGGGAACACACTTTATGGTGAATACTCTAACCACAGATTCCTCACCATTAGAATGTTCTCCAGGTGGCTAGACATTTTTACAGCAGTGCTCCAGTCTGCCACTAGGTGGCATTGTGCAGCTCTGTGTCACCACTCTGTACGTACATTCGTTTTGCGATTGGCTCTTTCTGTGTCCCTGGAGCACAAACAATTGTTGGTATCAATTTGCAGACCTCCAAATTGGGACCTTTTTAAATGGTAAAAACAGACCACCCCTTAGAGCGAGGATGTGGGAGGACAGTCAAGATTCTGAAGCTGGAGAGAGTATCCATCAGAAAAAGCATTACCAAAGGTAATTAACTTGTTCTTCTGATGGATACTTCTATCTGCAGATTTGCCTCCTTTACAATAGATACCAAAGCAGTACCTCACAAGGTAGGGTCTGTGGACCTTCAGGAACAAATGGGCAAACTGCCCTTCTCATCAAACCTAGCTCTAACAACACCCATTTCATGGCCTGGCAGATGTCAAGATCAAGCATTCCCTGTGCCAATGCGGTGGTAGCAGCCTTGACCTTGGTAGAATGAGCCCTCAGTCTCTCTCAGGCAAAAAACGTGTATGGGGGTATCACAACTTTAATTAAGAAGGCCGCCCTTAACCTAAACAAGAGTTTGTTTGGTGTAGGGCACCAAGAGAACCTGGAGCTCACTCTCACAATTGGTGGAAGCGATTGCAAGGATTAAGATTGCTTTGAGAGTCAAAATATGTAATGAGCAGCTGATAATTTGCTCTAAGGGTGTACATATGAGGAACGTCAGAACCAAATTAAGATTCCACTGTGGCATCATAAACTGTTTGGAAGGGAACATGAGCCTCAAACCTTTATTGAACCACATCAAAACAGGTAATTTAAACTACGACAGTTGGTTCGGCAAATGCAAAAAAAGCTGAAAGGGTCAAGAAAACCTTTAATGAGGCTCACTGCAGCACCTTGCTGGGATAAAGATGAAATAAACAAAACATCAACAGTTTGGCTTGTAGGGGTTCTGTATTGCAGGTCACACATTTCTTCCAATGGTGTGCGTAAACAGATTTTGTAGTGGGCCACCTGGCTGGGAGGATAACATCCACAACCTCAGGAGTCAACTTCCCCAACACACTCTCAACACATGAAGGTGTAGTAGATTGCACAGGTTTGGGTGCAGAACCCTGGCCTGCTGCTGCAACAGATAATCCTCTCAAAGTTCCTGGTAACACACTCGCCTGGTCCACCCCCAGAGCCAACTGGATGATTTGGGCTCAGTCGTCCCTGATCTTGTTGAGAACTCGGCACAGGAGAGGCAGGGGTGGAAAGGTGTACAGAAGTCCCATGCTCCACTCTAGCCTGATCGGATGACTGCACATTCTTCTCAAGATTTGGAATCGTGCTCCGAGCTCAAACAGCACAGGCACATGCCGACACAGATCCGTCTCTGAAAACTGTTTCAAGCCATGGTCTGAACACCACAGTCTTCTGTGGGAACACTGTTAATTGTTCCGTTAATTTTTTTTATTGAACACACAATCACCAATGGTTTCTTGGCGCTATGGCGTGAATAGCTGACAAATGAGCAGAGGAACAAACAGTTAGCAGCCAGAATAAGCTTGTTTGAAAAGCCACATTTTTAGTTATTTGTTAAAGGAAACACAATTAGTCTGCAACCAAAGAGAGAGAGAGGGAGAGATTGCAGATAAGCAGAGCCATATTGGACAAGCACTGGCGTTGCCAATAGGTCTCGCAGTAGGAAAGTTGGAGCTATTACAATTGCAAATAACAATGCCTTTTATTTTTGTTTTCATTTTAAAAACATAAAGGGCTTTGTCATTTACAAAAGCAATAGCTCCAACTTTCCTACTGCGAGACCTATTGTGCACTGCACAGTGTGGGTGAAAGTGGCACTGCGTGTGTGTGAGTGGCTTTGAGTGAGTTGCGTTGCGTGGGTGAGTGGCGTTGCATGTGTGAGTGTTGTTGCGTGGGTGAGTGGCGTTGCTTGTGTGAGTGGGGTTGCGTGGGTGAGAGTGGCGTTGCGTGTGTGAGAGTGGGCTTGCGTGGGTGTGAGTGGCGTTGTGTGTCTGAAAGAGGCACTGCGTGGGTGTGAGTGGATTTGCGTGTGTGAGTGGCGTTGCGTGTGTGAGTGGCGTTGCGTGTGTGAGAGTGGGCTTGCGTGGGTGAGAGTGGCGTTGTGTGTCTGAAAGTGGCACTGCGTGGGTGTGAGTGGATTTGCGTGTGTGAGTGGCGTTGCGTGGGTGAGAGTGGCGTTGTGTGTCTGAAAGTGGCACTGCGTGGGTGTGAGTGGATTTGCGTGTGTGAGTGGCGTTGCGTGGGTGAGTGGCGTTGTGTGTGTGAGAGTGGGCTTGCGTGGGTGTGAGTGGCGTTGTGTGTCTGAAAGTGGCACTGCGTGGGTGTGAGTGGATTTGCGTGTGTGAGTGGCGTTGCGTGGGTGAGAGTGGCGTTGCGTGTGTGAGTGGCGTTGCGTGTGTGAGTGGCGTTGCGTGGGTGAGTGGCGTTGCGTGGGTGAGTGGCGTTGCGTGGGGGAGTGGCGTTGCGTGGGGGAGTGGCGTTGCGTGGGGGAGTGGCGTTGCGTGGGGGAGTGGCGTTGCGTGGGGGAGTGGCGTTGCGTGGGGGAGTGGCGTTGCGTGGGGGAGTGGCGTTGCGTGTGTGAGAGTGGGCTGGTGTGAGTGGCGTTGTGTGTCTGAAAGTGGCACTGCGTGGGTGTGAGTGGATTTGCGTGTGTGAGTGGCGTTGCGTGTGTGAGTGGCGTTGTGTGTGTGAGAGTGGGCTTGCGTGGGTGTGAGTTGCGTTGCGTGGGTGAGTGGCGTTGCATGTGTGAGTGTTGTTGCGTGGGTGAGTGGCGTTGCTTGTGTGAGTGGGGTTGCGTGGGTGAGAGTGGCGTTGCGTGTGTGAGAGTGGGCTTGCGTGGGTGTGAGTGGCGTTGTGTGTCTGAAAGAGGCACTGCGTGGGTGTGAGTGGATTTGCGTGTGTGAGTGGCGTTGCGTGTGTGAGTGGCGTTGCGTGGGTGTGAGTGGGGTTGTGTGTCTGAAAGTGGCACTGCGTGGGTGTGAGTGGATTTGCGTGTGTGAGTGGCGTTGCGTGTGTGAGTGGCGTTGTGTGTGTGAGAGTGGGCTTGCGTGGGTGTGAGTGGCGTTGTGTGTCTGAAAGTGGCACTGCGTGGGTGTGAGTGGATTTGCGTGTGTGAGTGGCGTTGCGTGTGTGAGTGGCGTTGCGTGTGTGAGAGTGGGCTTGCGTGGGTGTGAGTGGGGTTGTGTGTCTGAAAGTGGCACTGCGTGGGTGTGAGTGGATTTGCGTGTGAGTGGCGTTGCGTGTGAGAGTGGCGTTGCGTGTGAGAGTGGCGTTGCGTGTGAGAGTGGCGTTGCGGGTGAGAGTGGCGTTGCGGGTGAGAGTGGCGTTGCGGGTGAGAGTGGCGTTGCGGGTGAGAGTGGCGTTGCGGGTGAGAGTGGCGTTGCGGGTGAGAGTGGATTTGCGGGTGAGAGTGGATTTGCGGGTGAGAGTGGCGTTGCGGGTGAGAGTGGCGTTGCGGGTGTGAGTGGCGTTGCGTGGGTGAGAGTGGCGTTGCGTGTGTGAGTGGCGTTGCGTGTGTGAGTGGCGTTGCGTGGGTGAGTGGCGTTGCGTGGGTGAGTGGCGTTGCGTGGGGGAGTGGCGTTGCGTGGGGGAGTGGCGTTGCGTGGGGGAGTGGCGTTGCGTGGGGGAGTGGCGTTGCGTGGGGGAGTGGCGTTGCGTGTGTGAGAGTGGGCTGGTGTGAGTGGCGTTGTGTGTCTGAAAGTGGCACTGCGTGGGTGTGAGTGGATTTGCGTGTGTGAGTGGCGTTGCGTGTGTGAGTGGCGTTGTGTGTGTGAGAGTGGGCTTGCGTGGGTGTGAGTTGCGTTGCGTGGGTGAGTGGCGTTGCATGTGTGAGTGTTGTTGCGTGGGTGAGTGGCGTTGCTTGTGTGAGTGGGGTTGCGTGGGTGAGAGTGGCGTTGCGTGTGTGAGAGTGGGCTTGCGTGGGTGTGAGTGGCGTTGCGTGTGTGAGTGGCGTTGCGTGGGTGTGAGTGGGGTTGTGTGTCTGAAAGTGGCACTGCGTGGGTGTGAGTGGATTTGCGTGTGAGAGTGGATTTGCGTGTGAGAGTGGATTTGCGTGTGAGAGTGGCGTTGCGTGTGAGAGTGGCGTTGCGTGTGAGAGTGGCGTTGCGTGTGAGAGTGGCGTTGCGTGTGAGAGTGGCGTTGCGTGTGAGAGTGGCGTTGCGTGTGAGAGTGGCGTTGCGTGTGAGAGTGGCGTTGCGTGTGAGAGTGGCGTTGCGTGTGAGAGTGGCGTTGCGTGTGAGAGTGGCGTTGCGTGTGAGAGTGGCGTTGCGTGTGAGAGTGGCGTTGCGTGTGAGAGTGGCGTTGCGTGTGAGAGTGGCGTTGCGTGTGAGAGTGGCGTTGCGTGTGAGAGTGGCGTTGCGTGTGAGAGTGGCGTTGCGTGTGAGAGTGGCGTTGCGTGTGAGAGTGGCGTTGCGTGTGAGAGTGGCGTTGCGTGTGAGAGTGGCGTTGCGTGTGAGAGTGGCGTTGCGTGTGAGAGTGGCGTTGCGTGTGAGAGTGGCGTTGCGTGTGAGAGTGGCGTTGCGTGTGAGAGTGGCGTTGCGTGTGAGAGTGGCGTTGCGTGTGAGAGTGGCGTTGCGTGTGAGAGTGTTGTTGCGTGGGTGAGTGGCGTTGCTTGTGTGAGTGGGGTTGCGTGGGTGAGAGTGGCGTTGCGTGTGTGAGAGTGGGCTTGCGTGGGTGTGAGTGGCGTTGTGTGTCTGAAAGAGGCACTGCGTGGGTGTGAGTGGATTTGCGTGTGTGAGTGGCGTTGCGTGTGTGAGTGGCGTTGCGTGGGTGTGAGTGGGGTTGTGTGTCTGAAAGTGGCACTGCGTGGGTGTGAGTGGATTTGCGTGTGAGAGTGGATTTGCGTGTGAGAGTGGATTTGCGTGTGAGAGTGGATTTGCGTGTGAGAGTGGATTTGCGTGTGAGAGTGGATTTGCGTGTGAGAGTGGATTTGCGTGTGAGAGTGGCGTTGCGTGTGAGAGTGGCGTTGCGTGTGAGAGTGGCGTTGCGTGTGAGAGTGGCGTTGCGTGTGAGAGTGGCGTTGCGTGTGAGAGTGGCGTTGCGTGTGAGAGTGGCGTTGCGTGTGAGAGTGGCGTTGCGTGTGAGAGTGGCGTTGCGTGTGAGAGTGGCGTTGCGTGTGAGAGTGGCGTTGCGTGTGAGAGTGGCGTTGCGTGTGAGAGTGGCGTTGCGTGTGAGAGTGGCGTTGCGTGTGAGAGTGGCGTTGCGTGTGAGAGTGGCGTTGCGTGTGAGAGTGGCGTTGCGTGTGAGAGTGGCGTTGCGTGTGAGAGTGGCGTTGCGTGTGAGAGTGGCGTTGCGTGTGAGAGTGGCGTTGCGTGTGAGAGTGGCGTTGCGTGTGAGAGTGGCGTTGCGTGTGAGAGTGGCGTTGCGTGTGAGAGTGGCGTTGCGTGTGAGAGTGGCGTTGCGTGTGAGAGTGGCGTTGCGTGTGAGAGTGGCGTTGCGTGTGAGAGTGGCGTTGCGTGTGAGAGTGGCGTTGCGTGTGAGAGTGGCGTTGCGTGTGAGAGTGGCGTTGCGGGTGAGAGTGGCGTTGCGGGTGAGAGTGGCGTTGCGGGTGAGAGTGGCGTTGCGGGTGAGAGTGGCGTTGCGGGTGAGAGTGGCGTTGCGGGTGAGAGTGGCGTTGCGTGTGTGAGAGTGGGCTGGTGTGAGTGGCGTTGTGTGTCTGAAAGTGGCACTGCGTGGGTGTGAGTGGATTTGCGTGTGTGAGTGGCGTTGCGTGTGTGAGTGGCGTTGTGTGTGTGAGAGTGGGCTTGCGTGGGTGTGAGTGGCGTTGTGTGTCTGAAAGTGGCACTGCGTGGGTGTGAGTGGATTTGCGTGTGTGAGTGGCGTTGCGTGTGTGAGTGGCGTTGCGTGTGTGAGAGTGGGCTTGCGTGGGTGTGAGTGGGGTTGTGTGTCTGAAAGTGGCACTGCGTGGGTGTGAGTGGATTTGCGTGTGAGTGGATTTGCGTGTGAGAGTGGCGTTGCGTGTGAGAGTGGCGTTGCGTGTGAGAGTGGCGTTGCGTGTGAGAGTGGCGTTGCGGGTGAGAGTGGCGTTGCGGGTGAGAGTGGCGTTGCGGGTGAGTGGCGTTGCGGGTGAGAGTGGCGTTGCGGGTGAGAGTGGCGTTGCGGGTGAGAGTGGATTTGCGGGTGAGAGTGGATTTGCGGGTGAGAGTGGATTTGCGGGTGAGAGTGGCGTTGCGGGTGAGAGTGGCGTTGCGGGTGAGAGTGGCGTTGCGGGTGTGAGAGTGGCGTTGTGGGTGTGAGAGTGGCGTTGCGGGTGTGAGAGTGGCGTTGCGGGTGTGAGAGTGGGCTTGCGTGGGTGTGAGTGGCGTTGTGTGTCTGAAAGTGGCACTGCGTGGGTGTGAGTGGATTTGCGTGTGTGAGTGGCGTTGCGTGTGTGAGTGGCGTTGCATGTGTGAGAGTGGGCTTGCGTGGGTGTGAGTGGCGTTGTGTGTGAAAGTGGCACTGCGTGGGTGTGAGTGGATTTGCGTGTGTGAGTGGCATTGCGTGGGTGTGAGTGGCGTTGTGTGTCTGAAAGTGGCACTGCGTGGGTGTGAGTGGATTTGCGTGTGTGAGTGGCGTTGCGTGTGTGAGTGGCGTTGCGTGTGTGAGAGTGGGCTTGCGTGGGTGTGAGTGGGGTTGTGTGTCTGAAAGTGGCACTGCGTGGGTGTGAGTGGATTTGCGTGTGAGAGTGGCGTTGCGTGTGAGAGTGGCGTTGCGGGTGAGAGTGGCGTTGCGGGTGAGAGTGGCGTTGCGGGTGAGAGTGGCGTTGCGGGTGAGAGTGGCGTTGCGTGGGTGTGAGTGGGGTTGTGTGTCTGAAAGTGGCACTGCGTGGGTGTGAGTGGATTTGCGTGTGAGAGTGGCGTTGCGTGTGAGAGTGGCGTTGCGGGTGAGAGTGGCGTTGCGGGTGAGAGTGGCGTTGCGGGTGAGAGTGGCGTTGCGGGTGAGAGTGGCGTTGCGGGTGAGAGTGGCGTTGCGGGTGAGAGTGGCGTTGCGGGTGAGAGTGGCGTTGCGTGTGTGAGAGTGGGCTTGCGTGGGTGTGAGTGGCATTGTATGTCTGAAAGTGGTGCTGTGTGGGTGAGTGGCGCTGCGTGGGTGAGTGGCGCTGCGTGGGTGAGTGGCGCTGCGTGGGCGAGTGGCGCTGCGTGGGCGAGTGGCGTTGCGTGGGCGAGTGGCGTTGCGTGGGCGAGTGGCGTTGCGTGAGCGAGTGGCGTTGCGTGGGCGATTGGCGTTGCGTGGGCGATTGGCGTTGCGTGAGCGAGTGGAGTTGCGTGAGCGAGTGGAGTTGCGTGGGCGAGTGGCGTTGCGTGGGTGAGTGGCGTTGCGTGGGTGAGTGGCGTTGCGTGGGTGAGTGGCCGGAAAAGAGCCGAGACTACAAGACTATTGTGTAAACCTAAATATCGTGCCTTTAATCATTGCCCGATTTTTCTGTAACACCTCAAATAACGTGCTATGATTATGGAACCTCTTGAGTGCCAGAGACTGGCAGCATCGCAGTAGTACTTCTGTCTCAAGGAAACAAAAGTCTGGCCTTTTGGAGCGCACTGAGCCTCGCACGTGAAGGAGCGTTACATCTTTACAATCAGGTGAGACTTTAAGAGCACCTGAAGTGAGCAGCCGAAAGTGCGCGTGCACTGATCACTTCGAATGCGCCCCTAATTTCGATTCAAATACCTTGCCACGATTACACTTGCAGACGGCTTTCTTATGACTATCGAAATCCAGATGCCGTTTAAAAAGAACAGCTGGCAAATGAAAATGCATGTGCATTTAGGAGTTTAAGAAATTCCGCTCCTGCTCAAAAGCCGCGGCAGTGGCAGCCTCCTGTCGACGGTGCAGGCGGCTGGATCTCCCTCTGAGCCTTCTCATCATTTTGGTTACGTTTTTCCGCTCCGATTCAGCGCCTTCGGGTCTTTTTACGAGTAACTGACCCTGCCTAATCCATCTTTCAGGTAGGCAGGCGGAAAAGATATGTAATTAGTGGTCTGCGGGGAGGGGGAGAGAAGGGAAAAACAGAGCGAGAGGGGAGAACATGGAAATTGGTGGAGAGCTTAGTACAGAAACCGAGAAAAGAGTACGGAGAAGACAGACAACGAAACAAAGATGTGAAGAGGAGAGAACAAGAGGCAATCTAGACTACGTTGGAAGAAAAAATAAGTAAAGTGATGGAACAGCAGATGCAGACAAAGTGAGTGGAGTCACGAGGATAAAAGGAACTGGCAAGAAGTCGAAGGGGGGGAAATTAGAGACAAATAGAAGGAAAAAGATGCATGGGAGTAGAGACAAAGAGAAGGAAAACGATGCATGGGAGTGAAGAAAAGAATGAGTAAAGTGATGCAGACAAAGTGAGTGGAATCACAGGGGAGGAAAACAAAAAGGAGTGGGAAATAAACAGTCACGAGGATAAAAGGAACTGGCAAGAAGTCGAAGGAGGGAAAATTAGAGACAAAAAGAAGGAAAAAGATGCATGGGAGTAGAGACAAAGAAGGAAAACGATGCATGGGAGTGAAGAAAAGAGTGAAGTGGTGAGAAGAGAGGGAAGTAATGAGAAGAGAGAAATGAGATACACAGATAAAACCAGTGCAGTAAACAGGTACCTTTGTCCAGGGTGATCCGCCGCTCTGTAATGTTATTTAATAATGCCAATATGTCCTCCCAGTATGTACCTAATTGTGGGCAATCCCATAACATGTGTAACAGATCCGCATCCACCAACCTGCAGCGGGGGCACTGGGCCGTATCTAGGTGAAAGTATTGGTTTATCTTCGCTGGGGTTAGATACGCCCTATGCAGTATAAAGAAGTGAACTAATTGGAATCTGGTGTTTCTTGTGCTCTTCCATGACCTCTCAACTATCTGCGCCCAGGCCAAATCAGGTACATCTTTACCTATATCGGTCACCCACTGGTCTCGTAGCTTTTGCAACAGTAATTAGCCCTCCCCAATCATGCGTCCATAGAGACAGGTGAGGGCCTTATAAGTGCCCGCCGCCGTAACGACATATTGGCACGCTGAACTCACCAGCGGTTCCGACAGGCCCCCTTCCCCAGTACTTTTGGATGGCAGCTATTAAGGCCGTATGGGTTAAATAATGCCCTTGTGGAAGACCAAAGGTCTCCTGCAGCACGCTATAGGGCAACAAGGTTCCATCTCCATATAAATCTCCTACTACCTTTAGTCCAAGTGATTCCCACTCAGCCAGTATCAACCAATTCCCGCCGTGCGGAAGGGCAGTGCACATGCCCAGGGGTATCTCCGAGGCATATGGCCGCTGCGTCCCGATTCTGTTGCGATACTGTCTCCAGCAGAGCCGCAGGGTGTTTTCTTTCATAGACAACGAGTGTACTTTTTGTTGGAGCACACCAAACGACAGTACGTACCGAGGTATATCTGGCTCCCGCACACTCACGGGACCCCTAAATTCCAGTGCCCCAGCCTGGGTAAGCCCCTGGAATTGCGCAGCCAAATAGTATTGTTCAAAGTCCGGGACAGCAAGTCCCCTTTCCATCCTTGGGTGCATCAGCGTATCTAGCGCCTCTCTCCGCCTTTCGTTCCCCCAAAGAAATCCACCAAACGCGGAGCAGAGCTGCCGAAACAATGCGGCAGGCACCCACACTGGCAGCGCTCGGAAATAATAAAGTCATCGGGAAAGAGCCACCATCTTCAGCAGTGCAACACGACCTGTCACCGACAAAGGTAAGGTCCCCCAAAACTGCATGCTACTCTTAAGACCCCTCTTTGCCCTGCCAATGTTGCCATCCAGCAAGACCTCCTGGGTATGATAGATCTGCCTCCCCAGATAAGGAAGGCAATGGGGTTCCCATTTGATGTCGCGCGAAAGTGCCGGCGGGTCACAGGCTGGGTCCACCGGAAAGATACAAGTCTTCGCCCAGTTGACTTTAAGACCAGAGATCTCCCCGAATTTGCGCAATAGCGCCCGGGCTGCTTCCAGTGCATCCCCCGCGTTCAGCAAAAACATCAGGAGATGATCCGCATATAGAGAGATAAAGTGCATCTGACCGCGGAGTCGTAGGCCCTGAAATGCTCGCCCCTGCCTAGCATGGTTTGCCAATGGCTCTATAGCAAGGGCAAATAGTAACGGGGATAGTGGACATCCCTGTCGGGTACCGCGTCCCATTGGGTACGAGGAGGAAATGACAGTTCCCACCTTCACTCTGGCGTTTGCCATTGCGTACAGTATCTGGGTCCAGCGGATATAGCCTTCCCCGAGTCCAAAGGCTCTCATAATAAAAAACAGGTAAGGCCACTCCAAACTATGGAATGCCTTTGCTATATCTACAGAAAGGACCACCGCCCGTTTATCGTCGTTGCGGGCCCCGCGCAATATGCGAAGTAGCCGGCGTATGCTGCCCGCGGTACTACGAGTAGGAAAAAACGGCCTGATCGGGATGGACTTACTGTACCATGTGTGGGCGGAGTCGAGTAGCTAGGATGCGGCTCAATATTTTATAATCAGAGGTTAGCATGGACAGGGGTCGGTATGCAGAGGGGTCAGTAGGGGCCTTCCCTGGTTTAAGTAGAGGGATGACGATGGCCTCCCTAGTCGAGGAAGGCAGCACTCCTAATTCCTTGGCCTATCTAAACACCAATAGCAATCTAGGGGCAAGGATGTCTACATAGGTCGAATAAAACTGGATGGGCAGGCCGTCAATCCCTGGAGTCTTGTTACGCGCCATCTGTTTTATAGCGCATCGTATTTCAGACAATGCAAGCTCTAGGTCCTCCAAAAAATTAAGCATGTCAGAGTCAACCGCCTGCAACTGACTGTCATATAATGCAGCATAGTAATTACGAAATCAAGTGTTTATCTGAAGCTGGGTATATTCTTACTGCCCTGTCGAGGAGGTCAGCGCCAGAATAGGAGTGCATCTAGGGAGGGGGTTCGCCAGCCACGCCAACAGAGCACCCACTTTGTCTCCTTCAGCATGCGCACGGGCCAAATAAGCCCTATGATCGAAACATCTCAACCGTTCCGAGGCCACTGCCTCTTTAGAGCTTAATACCAGTGCCCGCGCCCCAGGAGTAGTTGCGTGGGTGCGCTCAGCTTCCCTAAGAGTTCTCTCCGCAGTATCAATTTCCTGCAATAACGTCTTCCTAACTCCCACCCATTTAGTAATACATAGGCCCCGTGTCACCACCTTGAAGGCGTCCCACTCCAGTGCCGTCGTCGTAGCCGTACCCTCATTATCACTAAAATACTGTTCCATCCCAGTCTTCAGCTCAGCTCGGAAGACCGGGTCTTCCAGGATCTCCGGGCGCAATCGCCAGGTCGGTACAGCCGGACGCTCCTGGGTCCAGCAAAAACTTACCAGCAATGGGTTGTGATCCGAAATGGTACGGGATAAATATTCACTACAAGCTACTAGAGCAGCAAGGTCAGCACAACACAAAATCGCGTCGAGCCTTACATGCAGTTCATGGAGGGCCGAGAAATATGAAAAGTCCTGCTCACCAGGGTGTTGCGCGCGCCATACATCAATGAGTACCCAACTGTCCTGCCAATGGGATCTGGACCTTGCTAATTTATGAATTGGAGTATCAGGCAACGGTGGGTGAGATCCGTCTTTAGACACGTCTGCTATGGAGTTAAATTCCCCCCTCCCCAGTAGTACCGGGTGTGTAAAATTGGTCGCCAGGGTTGTGGACATGTGAGCAAAGAATGTCGCCTGTTCCACATTAGGGGCATAAATGCTGCAAAGGGTCACATCCCGCCCGTGAAGTCGTCCCATATCCGCTACATATCAGCCATCTGGATCTATCAACTGGCTGGTCAGCTGGAAGGGGACCCCGGCTCTACCCCAAATCAGCACCCCTCTGGCGAAAGCTGAATAAGTAGTATAATAAAGCTGCTCGCGCCACCTGCACTGCAATGCTAGCCCCTCAGCCCTAGTGAGGTGCGTCTCCTGTGGGAATGCTATCTACACGACCCTACGCACTAAATATGAGTGGATCTTGTACCGTCGCTGCATAGAGTGTAACCCCCGTACATTCCAAGTCATACATTTTACATCAGGTAAGGGACCCATAATCCGATTGTAAAAAACACAACAATCCTTCGCCCCCTCCTAGACACGCCGGTGAGCTTCCATCCCCAACTAAATTCCCCACATCCCCAACAGACCCAACCCCAACCCGTACACTACCCTCCCTCCCCAGAACAGGCACCAACATAGTGAATCCTATCCAAACAAAAACCCCAAGCGCCCTTAAAAGGAAATGTTCTTAAAGGCGGTCTAACTTGGAACCATCCTGTGGGGGGGGGGGGAGGGGGTGTGATAGGATCTAACAATTTCACAGCAACCAGCCAATGCTTCCAGCACTAACCCCCCTTGTAAAGTCCGGATGCCCATCCATCAGATGATCATAACCCTCTTACCAGAAAGTATGGGCAATGTAATAATTCAGGCTAATCCGTTGCCCCCCAGGCAACCCAACCTCCCCGAACCCAGGCCGCCCGCATCACCCCAACCCACAAAGTGTAGCACGGCAGTATCTACAAGGTGATTCGCAAAGTGTCACACAGAGATCAACTTGCGTGTTATGGAGCGTCCACCAGATTCAGATAACTCCGCCTCCGTTTCATCAGCTGCAACGTCAGAACCCACAGAGGGCACCTGCGAAGTGGTCTCAGCCCCAGCAATGCCCGCCACAGCCTGTAGCGCCGACCAATCGCTCCGCCTCCATCTGAGACATCGAGGGGGCCCCAGGCATCGATCTCCGCCTCCTCGTACGACGGGGTCGCCAAAGCCGCTGGTCCATCACTGGTCTCAGCAAGGGTGAATCGGCTCCTCCCTTCTCAGCTCGATAGTCTTCCATCCATGCCCAGGCCTCATCCGGGCTATTACAAAAATGCATTTTGTCGTCCAGTACGATCCGTAAGCTTGCGGGGAACATCAGTGAGTATTAAATGCCTTCATCACGGAGCGCACGTTTGACCGCCAGAAAGGACGTCCACTGCACCTCAAGTGTGTAATCTGGGAACAGTGTAACTTTGCTATTGTCCACAGCATAGGGGCCTGAGGTTCTAGCCTTATGAAGCAGTAGGTCTCTGTCCCTATAGTGTATCAGGCGTGCCACTACAGGCCGGTGAGGGCGTCCAGGATCAGGTGGGTGCGCAGGCACTCTGTGGGCCCTCTCCAGGGTATAAAACTGCGACAGACCTTCTGGCGCAACCACGTCCTGGAACCAGTGCTCCAAGTAGGCTACCATATCCGACCCTTCAATTCGTTCTGGCAGGCCCACCACGCGAACATTGTTTCTTTGATTGCGGCCCTCCGTGCCGTCCGCTCGCTTCTCCAGAGTCCGCAGCCGGGACAGAACGTCTCCCATCTGAGCATCCAACTTAAGCTGATCAGGTCCCAATTCGTCCAGCCGAGCCTCCGTCTGCCGCACTCTGTCAGCCAACTTAGCATGATCGGCCTTTAGGAGACCCAGTCCAGTGGCCACCTGCGCAATATGGCCTTCAAGATTTGATCCACTTGGCTCTGTAGGAGTTCTCCTGGAGGATTAGACGCCGAGTCTCGCATCACCCGCTCCGTGTCCAGCTCCGTTCGTCCAGGGGAGGACCCACATGCCCCTTCCGGGGCTTACCCATGGTCAGACTTCAGGCTCCCCTCAGCACAACAGGGCAGGGAGGGGGGGTCCCTTCTCCTCTTCCCAGTTGCCTCCGAAACAGCTGCCGGCGCCACTCCGCCCCACGGAAGATCCAAGACTGAGTGGACACAGCAATACCATCCAAGCCCCGGAAAGTGAGAAGCACAGCGATGAGTCAGCTACACGTCTGACAAAGCAGCGCAGGCAGGGTGCCCAACGGCCAGGAGACCCCCACAGGACCTCACGAGACGGTGCGCGCCCCAGCCGCGCACCGTCCACTGAATGGGCGATCTAGTGGTGGTAGGCAGCCCCCACTTACTCCACAGTCAGGGGCAGTCCCGGGCTCAGCAGTAAAGCACCCAACGAACATCTCCTCCACCTGCGGGATGAGTAAAATGGCCGGCAGCCTTTCCGGTCAGTATGCAGTCTCGGGAGGCCCACCACTCTCGTTCAGAAGACCTCTGGCGAGATCGCCGCTCCAGCTCGAGCACGGCCGGGGATACCCGATCAGGCCCCCCAGGGCACCGCAGCTTCCTCCTCCGAGAAAGGGTTAAAATCGACGCTGCAGGCAGCGCCGTACTCGCTCGGCCCCCCCTCACCTCAGACCTTCTGCAGGGCGACAGATGTCCGTCCCGGCTCGCCCGCCACACATCAGCAGGACCTGGCTCCGAGCCTGCGATGCCCAGGCAAAGGCCGGCCCACAGCAGGCGGCAGTCCAGAGTGTCTCCAGGCAGCCCTAGGTCGGGGGATGCTGCGTCGTAGTGATGTAGCCTGAAGGGTCCACCGAGACAGCAAGGGGCCCTCTCACGCGACCACCAGTGCCAGAGGGCCGCTCGTGACAGTTCTCAGGCCTTCAAATAGGGTCGCTCAAATATAATTGGCTCCATAAGTTGTTTTTATTGGGTAAAATTTTTATATTACAGTATTACAATATATATTACAGAGTGGCTGTCCCCACTGTCTAGCAATAGTTCAGCCGCACTTTCCACTGAAAAGCTATTTTTTTTTATTTATCTGTAACCTTTGACCCCGTGGACGGATTTGGCCAAAATTTCTCAATCGCCTGACATAGTCCATAAAGGTCCAGCCGTCTATTTTTAGGAGACTTATGAAGTGGATAAAAGTTAAATAGGAGCGGAAGGTGAATGTGTGTTTTAATTTTTTAGTTCCCATAGAAAATGTTGTTGGTACTTACTGCCCAAATCTTTGAACCTGTTTACATCAAGCTTTGCATGAAAGCTGAACTTAACTTAGAGAGGGTTCTTTAGTTGGTTAGGTGTTAAAGGGTTGCGTAGCGTGTGTTAAAGGGTTTAATTTAACATCTTTGCATCTCCTGGCCGTTTGGGATCCAAAATTCCTCCACAAAACCCAACAATCAAAAATGAAAGTAAACCAAATAGATATAGAACCTTTTCTATTATCACCCCTTAGGGTCCTGGGTCCAAAAGTTGGAACAAGAGAAGCAGGCGGAAGCATGGTTTGGCCGGAGGCCAGATTCTGTGGCAATACCCCACCACACATGGTCAAAGGCCGTGCACCGTGTGATACTGGCTGCTCACAAATGCTTGGACACCCAGATCCTCCAAGAATCTCCCACAGCACTAGGCCAAAGGCCCTATGTAGTTGGGGATCAACGATAAGATCATCATAAAAAATAGCTAACGAAATTCACTGGAAAAAAAAACCACACAAGGTTAAACTGAGTTACGGTTTTGGTTCAAACATGTAAAACCAATAAAACTTGCCTGTTATAGTTTGTGGCGCAAACTATAACTTTCACCACCCCCTGCATTGATTTTGACACCATAATCACCATTGACATCAGCAGCGACATTGCTGCAACAAACAAACGAAAAAGTATAGAATAGAACGACAGAAAGAGACACCAGATAAAGAGTAATATTGATAAGAAAAAACAGAACATGGATAAAAAAACTGCTGAGAAACGGACGGTAAAAAAAAACACAGACAAAGCCAATACTATTAATTAACCAAGACAAAAGGTGAGACGACAAAAATGACAACAGAGGTAAAGGGTTAGAAATACAATATGTTAATAACTGAAAACAAAACTTACTAACTTAAAAAACAAAAAACGAGCAAGGATAAACATGGACTGAGAAAATGTAACGGAAACAGAGAAAAAGACACAAAATTAAACATATTCAAAGAAACAAGCATTGGCATAGCCAAAGGGTCTCGCTTTTGGCACCTATAAGTATTTAGCTATGCAGCACAATATCCTTGGTACAATTACATCAACTGTTGCATGGCAAAAAACTTATAAGGTCTCAAAGGCGAGACCTATTGGTTATGCCAATGCTTGTTAAATATACTTCCAGGAACTCATCAAATGGAAATAGGTAATTTCTCCACAGTCTAAAACAGATATCGCACCACAAGAGCAAGTCCAAGTACAATTTACAGATAACACGCGTCACTTATTTACATTTTTGCCTCCTTAGGAACACTGTTTTGGCAGACTTGGTGATGGATAAAAATCCAAGCGCAAAGTACCAAACGGACACTGTAACCTGCTAATGTCTTTGTCACCTACAATGCCAATATCCTTTGCACGTCACAGGGTATACAAGGCATTAAGGGGGTTTCCCCTGCTGGCAACAAACATTGGAAAGCTACTGATCGCCTTTGTTTGAGAACCAGTTTGGTGGTCTCAGGACCACAATCCTTGACCATTGCCCCGCATTCAAACTGCAAGCATCAGAGGGCACACTCATAAATTCTTCCACTCTGTTCCCTGGATTCAATAATCACCCTTTGACAACTTTTAAAGTTATCTTTTTATTGATATTTGCACTTTTTAGAAGGGGTGAGGGAAAGACCTGGACAATACCCAAGGAGAGGAACAGGCAGACACAGAGTAAAAATAATGTAATAGGTACATCGAAAGGCAGAGCAACTAATACTGAGAAAAATCCCCATTCTAAAATTCATATGTAGAACGGTCCCTACCTCCCCAGCAACATCAGGAGCAGAATCCTGAACAGAACACTTAGGAAATAATAAGCAACCCAGTGTGACGTCAGAAGGCCCAGGGTACGTGCAGAGGGGAGGCCTCCGCCGCAGCGGAGGAAAGTTGGGATAGTATGTCGGGTAGGATGGGATCTTCTTTCAGGTTGACCGCAGGATCATTTCTGTCAAATAGTTTAATTGTCTTAAGAAATTGGATAATACCCGTGCAATGCCTGCTCCCCCTGTTAAAATGAAACACGTGGTTTCACCTACAAAGTGATGATGTATGATGACATGTTGAAAGTCTCCATTGTGACGTGTCCTGGGTATAGAAAGATGGTAACCAGGCAGCTGCAGTGTTGCACTCAGGGACACAGGACGGAGAGGAGCTGGAGATTGGGTCAGTCAGAGGCTAAACTGCAAGGGCTGAGCAGGCTCCAAAATGGAAATGGGCTGGGGTGGTTCTAAGGGTGCAAGGTAAGTGAATGAACCAACCGAAAACTGAACTGAACACTGAACTTAGAGCGACTGAAATTTTTATCTTCATCCTTCATTTCTTCTCCCATAGAAATGCCTTCGGTTCCCAGAGAGACGGTTTTTAGTGCCCTATTGAAACGGGTGTGCGGCAACAGGGACGAGAGCGTCTGGCTGAGCCAAGACTCCCGCCTGCTGCATACCTTCTCAGAGCCAAGACTCCCGCCAGGCTGAAGAGACGGTGACAGGATTCATGCGCCCGGGAACACGACGCAGGTCAGTGAATGGGAAATCAATCTGTGAGCGCTGCACGGTTCCAGTCTGGGCAAGTCTTCAGCAGTAATGCAGCAAGGACGCCAACCATGAGCCCAACGCGAGACTCGGCAGAGGACAGATGGCGCCTGATCGGGCGCTGAAAGCTGGCAGCTGTGCGCGTGCAAAAGTGCATGTCCGCAAGCGCTAGGCCAGCAAAAGCTGGGGTAGCACTTTTAAAACCGCACTACTAAATGTCTTGCAGAGCAGGGCATTTGCATGCGCTGGCTCAAGTGAGACCTAAAAAGGACAGCAGGTTAAAAAAAATAGGAAAACGTGTGATTATCGGTGGTAGAAACATGTATTTATAGAGAGACAAAAATGAACAGAGAGGAAGGAATTAAAGGCGAATGACAGTATAAAAAACAAGCATTAGCTTAGCCAATAGGTCTCGCCTTTGGGGCCTTAGAAGTGTTTAGCCAGAGCTATTGACTTTGCCAATGTCTTCAAGCTGAGCTGTAGAGAAGTGTGGCTGGTGTGCAGTATGCTGAAAAGTTATAATAAAAAAGTGTCAGAAGCATTTTTGTTACCTTATATATGACCAAGAAGGCATTATGTACAACTGAATGACCATATTAAAAAAAGTATTACAATAAAAAATGTCCTCAGTGTTCTTTTGTTCCTGCAATGCTGGTAACTTGTTCCTGCAATGCTGGCAACTTGTTTCTGCCTATTCCAATCGTTGTTTGTTAAAGCTTTTTTGAGGGGGCATAAGCAATGGGAGGGTTACCTGTATTTTAACACTAGCAGCTGCCAGACGCTAGGGGAGAATCAACAGATGCCAGATTCTGAGAGAAGGCTGAGGTGGTGCTGAGTGATGCTGAGCTGGTAGTGGTGGTGGTGACTGGTGCGGAGACTATGCTGAGGTGATGCCGAATGATATTCAGGCCCTGCTTAGTGATGATGATGTGGTGGTGTACTAGTGCAAAAGCAATGCTGAGTGATACTGATGTGGTGCTGAGTGATACTGATGTGGTGCTGAGTGATGCTGATGTGGTGCTGAGTGATGCTGATGTGGTGCTGAGTGATGCTGATGTGGTGCTGAGTGATGCTGATGTGGTGCTGAGTGATGCTGATGTGGTGCTGAGTGATGCTGATGTGGTGCTGAGTGATGCTGATGTGGTTCTGAGCGATATGGTCTTGGTGCCGAGTGATGCTGCGGTAGCCCTCAGAGATGCTGCGGTGGCCCTCAGAGATGCTGCGGTGGCCCTCAGAGATGCTGCGGTGGCCCTCAGAGATGCTGCGGTGGCCCTCAGAGATGCTGCGGTGGCCCTCAGAGATGCTGCGGTGGCCCTCAGAGATACTGCGGTGGCGCTGAGTGATGCTGCGGTGGCGCCGAGTGATGCTGCGGTGGCGCCGAGTGATGCTGCGGTGGCGCTGAGTGATGCTGCGGTGACGCTGAGTGATGCTGCGGTGGCGCTGAGTGATGCTGCGGTGGCGCTGAGTGATGCTGCGGTGGCGCTGAGTGATACTGATGTGGTGCTGAGTGATACTGATGTGGTGCTGAGTGATACTGATGTGGTGCTGAGTGATACTGATGTGGTGCTGAGTGATGCTGTGGTGGTTCTGAGCGATATGGTCTTGGTGCAGAGTGAAGCGGTCGTGCGCCGAGTGAAGCGGTCGTGCGCCGAGTGAAGCTGTCGTGCGCCGAGTGAAGCTGCGGTAGCCCTCAGAGATGCTGCACCATCAGGATTCAAGCAAGCCGGGCCGAAGACGGCTGAAATGCCAGAAACCGGTCCCCGGTAGCTTGTCTCCTTTCTGGTGAAGAATTGGCTTGGTAGTTTAGTCTGCCCTGTTCCCATGATGCACTGGGCCAGGGACAGACTGATTTGCATATAGCCAGGTTCTGAGCTGGGATGGTGCAGTGAGATAAATAACGGTGATGGATCAAGCCCTGATCTTTGGACTGGTTAAGAGTGGTCTGCTTAATTCAGACACTCTGTTCATCACCACCCCCTTTTCTGAATCGTTTTTGGCCACTATAGGTGTGGCAGGGTATACTCAGACATGAGTCCCTTTCTCACTGCACCATCAGGATTCAAGCACTCTGTTCATCACCACCCCCTTTTCTGATTCGAGTGATACTGATGTGGCGCTGAGTGATACTGATGTGGCGCTGAGTGATACTGATGTGGTGCTGAGTGATACTGATGTGGTGCTGAGTGATACTGATGTGGTGCTGAGTGATACTGATGTGGTGCTGAGTGATGCTGTGGTGGTTCTGAGCGATATGGTCTTGGTGCAGAGTGAAGCTGTTGTGCGCCGAGTGAAGCTGTTGTGCGCCGAGTGAAGCTGTCGTGCGCCGAGTGAAGCTGTCGTGCGCCGAGTGAAGCTGTCGTGCGCCGAGTGAAGCTGTCGTGCGCCGAGTGAAGCTGTCGTGCGCCGAGTGAAGCTGTCGTGCGCCGAGTGATGCTGCGGTAGCCCTCAGAGATGCTGCGGTAGCCCTCAGAGATGCTGCGGTAGCCCTCAGAGATGCTGCGGTGGCCCTCAGAGATGCTGCCGAGTGATGCTGCGGTGGCGCTGAGTGATGCTGCGGTGGCGCTGAGTGATGCTGCGGTGGCGCTGAGTGATGCTGCGGTGGCGCTGAGTGATGCTGCGGTGGCGCTGAGTGATGCTGCAGTGGCGCTGAGCGATGCCGCTGAGCGATGCCGTGGTGGCGCTGAGCGATGCCGTGGTGGCGCTGAGCGATGCCGCGGTGGCGCTGAGCGATGCCGCGGTGGCGCTGAGCGATGCCGCGGTGGCGCTGAGCGCTGCCGCTGAGTGTGATGCCGCGGTGGCGCTGAGTGTGATGCCGCGGTGGCGCTGAGTGTGATGCCGCGGAGGCGCTGAGTGTGATGCCGCGGAGGCGCTGAGTGTGATGCCGCGGAGGCGCTGAGTGATGCTGCGGAGGCGCCGAGTGATGCTGTGGTGGTTACGCTGTGCATTATTGGAAAACAGTTTCCTCAGAAGATGGAAAAGTTTTTTGGTTTGGGAACAGTAAATAGGCGGTTTCTGCTCACACTGGACATGTTTTGCTTGCGAATGTCCTGGCCAAGATAAACACGCGGGAATGTTGAAATGTGTTGTAAAGAACACAGAAACCTTTTGATTTTATAATTCAATGATTGCCCTCAGCTTCCGACCAGGTCTTCGCCGAGGGCTAGCCAGCGCGATGGCCCCGGTGAACAGAAAACGTAAATTAAAGTTCGCTTGACAACGACTGGCTTCAATAATATCAGCTACAATGAAAGGCAGCAAAGGAGCAACACATGCGAGGTACATATCCGTAATACTAACAAGCACGGGCCATTAAGATGCGAGATAAAGTTTGGCAATTCTTTCTGTATTTTAAACAATCGAGTATTAGTGATGTATTCCTCCCACCCGCCACCCACAAAACATTCTAAAAGTAACACAATCGGAAATCACTCATGAATACAAATAATTCTTACTTTTTAAAATACTTTTTCCTTTGAACTATTGGAAGCAGGAACAAGCATTTGACATAAAACTTCACACATTTAAAATTAAAACATAAGAAGGAAGAGACTCGAAGTAGTACGTCTAAGATGCTCCTAATGACTGAGATGTTAGTGTTAGCACTAAGGTGTCAAATTTGTAGGTAAAACATCAGTTGGAGAAACTTTGCGTCCACTTGTGATTTCCGGGAGAGGCGGGGTTCAAATCTATTCAGTTCCCAGAATCTAAATCATTGTGGGATACATTTCTAAAACGTGCGGGCATTTTCTTAACTTTACAGTTAATTAGCTCCTTGAATCACGTGGACTCCTTGCGTAAAGCGCTTTGTTTAGAATGAGCTTTGGTATTGGAATTTCTCAGATTACATCTGCCAGCTCAGAGCAAACAAACACCGAGCGGTCAAACAGGAGTAATTCATGCCCGCAGTTCGGCCAGTCAGATATAGCGGTTACAGGTAAAAGGGAGCACAGGCCTGAGAGGAGCTGCGTTTATTTCAGTCCAGAGCAGGTGGTATTTCTGAAGATTCGGCTTTTTGTGATTCATGCTATTGAAAGTTTGTTTCGAAGCGCTGTGTCCGGTGGCGTCAGGTAACAACTTGAAAACATTACTTTCTGAACTTCTATGGTATTTCTATATTTTTTCAAATCTTGATCCAAGAGTCATTATTGAAAGTTAAAATATACATTATAAAGTGCCATATTTCTGTTGTGTGTTAGTAGTCATATATACCTTCCGCTGGTTCTGGATAAAAGATTATCCTGAAAATCAGTAGGTCTTATTTTGGAAGATAGATCGATCGGTGTGACACTGCGGGGTCTGTAGTCAGGGAGACTTTAATCGCCCTTTTCTGAGAGTGAAAGAATAGACATTTTAACCCAAAAAGAAATTTCTCTTGGCAATGCAAACCAATTGAGTTGCATTTTGAAAGTGTTGATCACTGAGAAATATGTTACAAATTAGTTTTGTGCGCATTAAAATAATAATAGGAGTTTGAGATGAAACGGTGTTGAAAAAACCACTTTGAGGGCAAGTTGTGGACTGGACGCAGAGGAGACTGATGGCATCTCCTGGTGAACTGAAATGCCCCAAGTCCTCCACCGCGCCTGATCAGACAGGCACTGCACCGCTGCAGCCTTGTCGGGAGAAGCCAAACTTTCTGTCTTTTAAACAAAGCTGAAAAATTCAGTGATTTCCAGCAATAGCGCCTAGTTTTCACATGTTCATTTAGTTAAGCTGTCTGTATCTTTGTACTCTTTTTTAAAGGCAGTTTCTTTTTAAAACAAAGGTGAAAGTGCTGTAGCGCCTCGTGCGTGTCTGCTCTAATGTTAGTTCCAGCGTGCTGAAACAGCGGATGTGGAATGCAGCGCTATACAAACAAGCGTGCGCTGTAAGTAAAAAAAAAAAAAGCGCGCGAAAGCACTTAATGAGCCATGACTGCTCGCAACTGTAAAAAACTAAAAAAAGCATTGGCCGCGCGGCCGTGAAAGTAACGCGCCCGCAAAAGTGATACCAGGTACGCGCTCTGTGGTGGGGAGGGGCAGAGCGAGGCACTTGGGAGAGCAAGGCTTAATGAGCCATGAAAGCCACATTGCGGCTGCACGCGTGCACAAGCGTGTGGCGCAAGCTTGAGGCCAGGAAAAGATTGTGGTAACACTTTGAAAAGCCACTAACTAAATGTCTCGCAGTGCATTCGCTGGCTCAGCGAGACCTAAAAAGGTTAAAAAGCAATAAGAACATATAGAAGCAAATACTACAAAGAACTTAAGTGAAATAGAAACATTTAAACTACTCAAAAATCTACATTTACACAAGCATCATACTGACACAAGTCACCAAAAAATAAGGATCATGCAAAATCACAAAGAACGGAAGCATGAAAGCAAGCTTGCTCACAGAAAAAACACATGTTCATGAAAAACCAAACAGACACAAATAAAAAAAAAATACCAACACACCAAACTGGTAACGATAGGAAAGACAATCCAAAAACAAAAGGCAAACTTGCCTTCAAACCAAAAACACAAACTCGGATTTATCTGATAAAAAAGTGACCAAAAAAAAATACTGATGAGCAGCGAATACACAATATAACTCACGGTTGTCAGCCATGCTGTTCTCCAGTACATATATAAGTATATATTTTCCTAAAGAACGGAAACCTAGCACATGCACAAATGAGACCTTAAGGGATATGTCTGGATATGTAGAAAGCTTGGTGGGATATGTACGAGGAGAGAAAAAACAGAATGGATTACCTGAGGAGGTCAAACTGGGTGGAACCAATACCTGAATAGATTGCAACTGGGTTAATCAGATCTGCCAGTGCGACAAATGTGCTGAAAGATGGGAAAGAATTCATTCCAGAGCAGTTGTGTGACAGGATATCAGTAACAATAGAAGCATTGGCATAGCAAATAGGTCTAGCTTTTGGGACTTTATAAGTATTTAGTTAAGCAGCACAATATCCTTGGTGCAACAACATCAACTGTTGCATGGCTAAACACTTATAAGGTCCCAAAGGCGAGACCTATTGGCTATGCCAATGCTTGTTCGTTTTGCTAGAGATAAAGTAAAGGCCATTTGGGCACAAGACATGCACTTGGAGATCAGATGTGAGGGATGGCATGTGAACACATGAAGAGGGTTCATCTACACAGAACCTTGATTACATTGGGAATCAGTTAGAAAATTAAGGCAATCATTACAGTCTCCTACATGTCAACAGTTCAGTAGGGGTTTTACCACATGGTTTGGCACGGGACCCATACCTGGGCATCCCCTTCCCATTTAGAGGGACATATGCAGAAAGAACAGATGATGGACGGAATGCAGAACATATCTAACACACACTTAGGGCATCACAATATAAACAGCAAAAAAAGTGACGCATTGAGCGCTTGAAATATTCTCAGCCACTAGCAATTTACTAGAGCCACATCCCAATATACTATTTGTGGCACACCATGACACATCAAATGAGACCCAGATATATGGAAATAAAACTGGGTCCTGCTGCAATAGGAAAGGTCCAGAGGTATTATACAACTAAGACTATTTGGAGGCAAAAGGGGTACCCAGATTTTGGCTTTAAGAATCCTGTGCAAAACACCATTATTCAGCTAAAACGACAATCCGTGGACATGTAATACTGTATAAAAAACGCAATACCTGTCAACTGGTCGCGTCATGGCGTTTTTTTTAGGGATTTCTTTTTTTTACTTTAAGCCAAGCCAAGGTGGTTAATCACCAGCCATGTGTATTAGGAATGGCAGTTTTGTGATAATACCACATTTTGATAATCAGACACAAAAGAGCTTTTGCTGCAAACCTTTGTTTTAAACAAAGGAGAGGCAAGCAACAGTGGTCACTTTTTCAAATTTTTATATTTTAACAAATGACGTGATGTCATCAGTAGGTTTAAAATATCTATAAAGAACTTTTGCCTAACTGAATGCTTTGATGGCACACTCAAAACTCTAAATGTTCTTTAGTGGTTGAAAACAGGCTAGATTATGGATATTCTTAAACTGTACTACATTTATAAACCTCAAAAGGGTCGCATAGCAAGTGCACCCTCAAGTTTCCAAACACATGACAACCAGTTTATACGCAGATCTTTGTAGTGAATGCATTAGTCCACAGAAGTACAGTGAATGCTCCTGGTACATCTACATGCAACAATACTCAAAGCTCTGGCGTAGATTTACTTTCTCTGGTGAGGTCAGACGAGGAACCCAAAATACGCATTTTCCACCTTTTTCTGAGAATGCATTAGACAAGACTAGGGCAACTAATCCCTTATCCAATAGCTGCACCTACCAATAATTATTAGCCAAGGCTTCTACATACCATAAATTAGCCAGGATTTTAATTTCGGGATGGGAGTATAATGCACGATTTGTGCAAACCTTTTATTATGATGACGGGTATTGATCTTGAAACGCATATTTCAAAATTTTCCCTCCACATTTGTTATTAGTCAGGTAAAATGTACCATGAAAGACTGTTTTTGATTTGCTTTATAATAATAAAAATAAAAAGAATTCAGCGGACGCAAGAAGCACGCCCATCTGAAATGGTTAAAAGTGGGGACCTCTTTTTGTTTAGTAAACAGGGTAAAACCTGAATCATGTTTATGAGAATGTTGTAAGTACCGAGCTGAATGATTAACACAAACAGTGTCCATCCGTCCATTGTCAAGGTATACCTCGTTTTCCCACGGTGTTCCCAACTGAAAAGCCAGCACACATGAGTTATACAGGTGGAATGGCTGTTTTTATGTGGCTAATCTAAAGCCGCGTGCCTACGTACACACGGCTTGCTATGAAAAGCAGACCTCCTTTTATTTTAAAAAAACAGCTTCTTTTTGGAAACGTGTTGCCCTTTGCCAATAACAGGTTCGAGTTTCGTTAAGGTCATTTTAGACACAAGCAAATTACAGTAATCAGGGAAAGAAAGGGTGTTCTTTGACCTGCACGCTTTGGAGTGCCTCGAGCAGATTTACGTTAGTTCCCCGGAGGAGACGTGAAACAGCGCTCATTATTTCGCGGCAAGCTGCAGACAACATAATGAGGCGGGCAGTCGTGAACAGGACTTCTCTCAGCGCAACGGCAGGTGATATCACAGGGCAACATCAATGCGGTCGTGAAAAGGATCGCGATCAAGTGCGGCGAGCGATGCGCTTAATGAGCATGAGGAGGAAAGCCATATGGCGTCATTGCTTGCAAACGCGCACATGCACGCAAGCTGTAGGCCGGCCATGGTAGCACTTTTGGAAGCCCTTACTAAAAGTCTCGCCAGACCAACGCATGTGCTGAATCAGGCGAGACCTCAAAACTGTCCGAAATAAATTTTGTGGCCAAATATAGTTTGAAAACGTATTCGTCCATTTGGTGTAGATTTTCTATTAACTCTGATGGCGCAATATTTTTAGGAACAATTTTGAAGACCTGATATTTTTGTCAAAAGATGTAACATAAGTTATGTTTTGCAATTTTTTTTATAGTACTACTGATACCAAAAAAGACCTACAGATAACTCATTATGATGGATTACGGATATCAGTTTTCACCTATTCATCACGCATTAAAAAAAAAAAATCTTTTGGAGACAAGGTCTCAAACATAGACCAATATTTTAAAACAAACATACCGTTCACCATCACAATGTCCAGAGCTCCCTTCCCTATATCCAGGTTTACCAATACACGAGTTTGGTCTAGTGTTTCACCTCACTAATTAGCAATTAATTTTACAGTACAAATATAATCTTGCCCAATGTTTCTCTGGCATTGATCTTCGCCATTCCTGCTTCATCCAACTTTGTGAACCCTTTCGGGCAGCCTCATTTTCTTTCAGCCTGAGAATCCAGGCAAAGCAGCTTAAGGACAAGGTTTTCTTTAACATCTTCAGGTCTTCCACCCTCATTACTTCCCTCTGCTCTTTGCATTGCAGCTGTAAAGCACCAACTACTGTTATGCAGAGGTTTCATTTTGGCAGTCCTTATCAATCTTTTAGTGGATTTTACTTATTTGACAGAAATCATGCAAGGTCTTTGTAGTGCTGAAAGAAGGAGCAATCTAGATTTTATTAAAAACATGGAAAAATAGCCTAGAACCCATAATGGAATTACAAAAGGTAAATCTAAAGGCAGTGTTGGTGAACAAAACTTACTGTAGTTTCTTGGGTAAGTTCAACGTTTTAATAACACTAAAGATCTGCTGAAAATGTCCAATAGCAAGACGCCACCAGCAGGGCCAGGCACCAGTGAGGGATTGGCTGTGACAAACACCAGGATGGAACGCCTGATAAAAGGCACTGGGGCATGGACATCGACATATCAGGCAAGCACTGGGGTTACATAAGATACCAGAAATGAACTGGTATCAGCAGAAATCAAGGAGGGAATAGAAGGATTATACCACAAACATGCCAACTCTCGTGATTCAGGCTGAAGACTACCGATTTCAATGCTAGTGTCCCGCCGCTCGATTCTTGCATGCAAAAATCCATATTCCTCTGAGACCTTCAACCAACCGGGACTCGTCTTGTGTGATTCGCAGTGCACAACATGTTTGTCATGCTCTCTGCCTGGCCTAGTGCCTTTTCTGTGCTCCTGACAAGTAAGCCAGAAAAACGTATATTTGTTTTTCAGTTAGCCGATCCTGCAGCAGTGCATTTGCAAGTCCCATACCAACAGACCCGGTGCAGGCCGCAACAGAAGTCAATGAGAAAAATCAATTCTCCAGAGAATTTTTTCTAATTCTCCCACTTCCCTTTTCTAAAATGTTGGCATGTATGATACCAGCACTGACTGTTACCAAGAAGTCCTGGAAAATAGATAAACAAGTGACACAAGCACTTACCCACTGTTGCCTTCCCTTTCTTGATAATTTAGAGATGCTTCTGACGGCAGGTCTCTGACAGGAGAAGATTCCAAGGGAGATCGGCTGGGGTGGCAGGACTCTGCTTTCAGCTGAACAGAGTTGTTCTGATTCTGCAGGATGCTACTATACCTCGCCTTCTCCACGGATGGCTCAAAATCTCTCCTTTTTGCAAGTGCTGGATCCAGCTCAGGGGGTGGCTAAGAGAGAAATTGAACAGGACCTATGAAATTTGCAAAACATTTTATCAAGTTTAAATAGTGTCTCCATGAAGAATATATGACTGCAGTACAAAGGCATGTTTATGACGTTTGTAAAACGTTGTGTAATATGCTATAGCCTACAGCCCTTGGAATATTAATTTAGGTTATTTTTGTTTGAATCTTTTAAAAAAGTTTTATGCATTTTGTGTACAGTATTTTCAACAAAAGGAAGCAAGATTATGGTCTCATGTAAAGTTCAGTTAAAGCATGTAAGTGACATCACAACATTCGGAAATACAGCATGTAACAAGTACTGTGGGTAAACTACTCTAGGGTGTATATGATAATATGCGACTGCTCTTTCTTTGATCAGATATTGGTCATTTAGCAGAGATCTAGACTGCATGTTGAACATAAAGACAGAGGGCGGTGACGAAACAACCCTTCCTGACCAGGTTTTTTCAGATCAGAGCAACACAGCAATGCAGCGCTGTACAACAATGTGTTACAATAACATAGTTGTGCAACAATGGGAGAGGGTTAGATAAAAGAACTAAGAATTATAGGTAAATAAAGCACAAGTGAGGGAGTGAAGTTTACAGTATGAAATGAGGCTATACAGAGGACTGGGCTCTACCACCCGTGGGGACGGCAGTCAGAGGAGAGGTGTTGAATGGGGATTAAGACGCATTCTGTTGTGGGCGGTCCAGCAACTCGGCTGGTGAAAAAGTGGTAAGACACGGGTTTTCAGATCCTTCTGGACGTGAAGGAGGGATGTAGCCAGCCATATCTGAAGAAGGAAGAGTTGTTGCAATGCTTTGTTAAAGTTTTAAACTGTACTGTCAATCAACAACTAGGTTATACAGACTTACAGCGTGACTGGTCAAAATAGAGAGGCACGGTTAGTGCTCCCAGAGCTACCAAGTTTATATTACACAAAATCCATTAAATGGCAAAGAAAATACGGACATAAAGGTAACACTTGTATGTTGAAGCAAATTTGCAGTCCAGTCCATTACGTTGCAGCGGGTGGAGGTTGTAGCCTGGCCACACCTACTGGAGACCAGTAAAGCTTTGGGCCTGCCTGCAGGTTTGTGACGGACTCCTAGCGGGTGAGACCTGGAAGGTCCACCACAGAAGAGACAGCTGGCAGGAAAGCCTAGGGGGAGGGGGGAGAGGAGGGGGGTGCTGGATGTCGCTTTGACCACCCATGTCACACTGCTAAAAGCCCAGACAAGAGATTCAAATAGCTGCAATGATGTTGGGGATCTCGGATCTGCCAACCAGTGAGACATAATGACTCAAGAACCTAGTGTTTACCTGTTTGCACAGATCCTGGAGGTGGTGGGCTATAATCTGAGGAGTCCGTCATGTATGGTGGCCCTCGCCGCATTGCACAAGCTTTCAAAACTGTTCTGCCCAGCACTGGAGCAGCAGGATTGTCTGCACTGGCAGAGAGACATTGTTAGTAACCACCAAACCCAGTTTAAACAGCACCCGCCACCGCTGTACTATATACACCTGATTTGAGGTAGTGAGTGGGCAGCAAAAGACACCAATGCAGCCTGTAGCTAGGTCACATAGAAATTTCTGTGTAACAGCGTCCAACAGGCCATCTGATCTTCCCTGCTAGAATGTACAAGTCCAGATTTCTGCTCAAGTTGTGCAAAGCGAGACCTACCTTTGCAACCTATGCTGAGTGGGAAGTCGGTGACACCTGGGAGGCCTCACATGGACTTGTATGAATCAGATGTGCCTTCTGACCTCTCTTCATTGTATTGGCTTCTTCCTGAAAGTGACACTGTTGTGTACCTCTGAACATTCACTGGATGGGCCAAGTAATTCACATTGGAACTGCTTGGTTAGAAATATTTTCCCTCACCTACTGTGAACAGTGAGCGTACAATTTGATGCATCCAATACACGGTCCTGTTTTCTTTAGACTGTCTCAGTGTCAGCTCTACTACTTCTACTGCTCCCCAGGTGGTTGATGTGCAGACATGGTTTGGATTAAGAGAGCAACTCATCAGAGGAAGCCAGCCACATTTGTCAAGGGTACCCACCCAGTGGAGACTACACTGCCACCGTGCATGCCTAACTGGGAAACAATGTGATATTAAAGCCAATTTAAGACGTCCACTCTTTCCTGAAGAAGAAAATCGGTGAGGTTGGAGGGGCTGTCACAATTACGCACAATGATATGTACATTGCGGCTGACAGGGTCACAGAGACTGGGGGACAAACCTTACAACTAAACGGGACGTAAAAGAGCTTGATTAGCTCATGACAAATGCAAAAGAGCAGACACATAGAACAACCTTAACTTTTGGGGATTTCCAGAGTGGCCTGAAGTAGTGTAGCCTCGACAGTTTCTTTAGTCTTGGCTTTACACAATGTGACAGCCTGTTCTATGGTCATGGTTTAGCACCGCCTTGGCTGTTTGTCATCAGGCCCTGTATCAAGTGGCATAGGACTCATCTTCACTATCTACACTAAAGTGGTCCCGAAATACTGCAAATCAGTCGTGCAGATTAAAAAGAAAGGGAGGGTGATGAAAGGTGACTATAAACAACCATCTTCAGCAAATATGAAGGGGATTTTCAATATAGAAACTCACTTGTTTGAGCCTCCGGTAGCTGTTAAAAGCCCGGGTCGCAGGGAGCAGGGCCCTTGCATTGTGGCTACAGCAACCAGAAGTCGAACAGCATGGCAATGTGGCCAGAGAAGCCAATGCAGAAGAACAGACAGACAACTTTTTGCACACTACACCTGCATGCATCATACAGAAATGGATGCTCTGGTTGACAAGAAGCCTTCATGTCAGAAATTCACAACGAGATGCTGAATAACCTGGATTTGCTGGCGGTGATATACCAGATAGGCGTGGTCGTAATTGAGTAGGAATAGCTCTGCGCTTGCCTTACCAGCTCAAATGACGTATGTATTATTGGCTAAATTGCAGTTTGTCTTGATTATCAACACACTTAGCCTTTCAAATTTAAATGGCTGCTCTGCAGGCATCAGTAAAAGTGCACTTCGGAAGTGAAGGGTAGTGGTCAAGAGGATGTTGACATTCACATATTTGTTATGTCTGGCTTGGTTGTGTTAATTTATTGGCATATCCAACAGACACCCAACAACACTATTTATGTTTGAGGATGCCATGCCCAACTATAGGAAATAACCCACACCAATTTTGATCATTATGTAGAAATGTAATAGTAAGATCGACTAAAGTAAAAGGATGTGGTGTTAAGAACCATGAAAGCACACCAACAGAGGTGTATGGATACTGACGGGCACACAAAATAATTTATGTGGGAACTATGTTTTCGAGAGTGCTCTCTGTGGGGTTTTGCTGTAGGGTCCAGAGGAGTGGAAATCCTGTTTTTTAGAAAAAAAACCTTTTCTGATAAAGTCTACATGTTTAGACGTTTATGGCAGATGCATTTAAATTATTTTTTTAAACATATTTTATTGGTTTCATACAAGCATCTGACAATACCCATATTCCTGTAACATCATCGTAAGAGATATAGGTCAATATTCCCCACTTTTCCCCATCTTAGTCATCCAATGGTGGTGTTGCTCTTGATGTGCTTAAAATGTACATATTTTATATGACATATACATCTACTTACAAATTCAACTCCCCCTTTAACCCTTCCTAACTCCCTCCAGTCTGCCCACCCCCCTCCCTCCCTACCGGTGTGTGGTGCTGTGAGCCTCGTTTCTATGGTAAGACCTAGTGTAGCCAATACTATTTACAGTCCTTTATGTACCTGTAACTGTGGGAGCCTCCCTCAAGCCTCAGTTATTTGCTCCTGCTCCTCAGCAACCTGGTGAACTAATAACGCTTGAACCAATTTTTCCCATGGGTTTGCAGAGTCTAGTACCTTATCATTATTTAGTCTCGGTGCTTGTTGGTATCTACTCGTACTTTCACTTTGTGCCCATTTTATAAATTCAGCCTTCCATCTCCCAACCCTGGGGCTGTCTTTCGATTTCCAGTGACTCGTTATCCCTCTTTTCACTAGAAATAACCCCATGTCTATAAATGTGCTGGACACCTTAGTCTTGGAGGTGTGAGGAAACCAGTGCAGTATACATGTTGCTATGTCAAAAGTTAATTGCCTCTCTGAGACCGTGCTCAAAGTGTGTCCTACTTCTTCCCAATAGTCCCCTAGTTTGGGGCATTCCCATAACATATGCTCAAGCTCTGCTTCCTCTCTCGCACATCTAGGGCACGCTGCATCTTCCACTTTAAAATACTTCCTGATCTTGCCCGGTGTGAAGTATGCCCTATGTAGAATGTAGAAATGCATCAGATGAAATCGGGCATTTCTCGTGCTTTTCCAAGCCCTACGCACTATCTGTTCCCATGCTATCTCTGGGATAGGTCTCTATCCCCGCTTCCCATTTTGCTCTCAAGCTATCTAGTGGTACTAGCCCTTCATTCAGCATTCTAGTATACGAGCATGTGACTGCCTTAAAAGTCCCAGCCGTCATCATTGTGTATTGGTACGCCATTGTCGTCTTGGGTTCCACTATTCCTTCTTTCCACTGCGCCCTTAACGCATGAACCAGAACCGCGTGTAACAGAAACCCTCTGTTACACGCTCTTTACCTCTGAAATTGCTCTTTACCTCTAAAATCAGTTGCGCTTTGCTCGCATTGCTCCTGCATTTATTTGTGCCTGATTGTAATTGTATCGTAGCGCTATACTGATGAGCTTCGCATTAATTGATACTCTATTGTGCATAGCTGCCTTTACCTGCTTGATTAATCTGTGCCCGATTGTGCCGGTGACGCTTCCCTTTTCATAGCGATTGTTGGGGTCCCAATCTCGTCCCGTTTGGCCTTTGGCTTGCTGCCATTTTGTTGTTTGTTGTTGTGCCTCCCAGCCCGGCCCTCCACCCCGCTCCCGTCTCCCAGCTGACCCTCCCTCGCTCCGCCCCCCCCACTATCCACTTATGTCAGAACAGCTGACGCGCAGCGGACGAGCCCCATGCGCGCCGAAGGTGCGCCAAAGGTAAGCCCGTCTACGCCCGTCCGCGCCTGGACCGCGCCCAGCGCCAGACCCCCTGGACTCCGCAAAATCCACTCCTCCCGCATAACTTACGACGCCGCAACCCTCTCAGCACTTAACCCCGGCCGACTCCCAAATTGCTACCAAGCCGCCCCAGGACTCACCCATGGACCCTTCACTTGCCACTCCTGCAAGTTCGACTGCATCAAATCCACAAACTCCAAACAGAGCTCCGACACTAACCACCTGAAGTGCATCCTGCTCAACACCCGCTCGGTCCACAGACACGCCACTGAACTTAGGAACCTACTCGAGATCACTTCGCCGGACGTCGCCTTTCTTGCAGAAACCTGGATGAACCCCTCATCAGCACCCGACAACGCCATAGCCATCCTGGACGACTACAAGATCATGCAAAAGGACCGCATCAACCAAACAGGAGGAGGCATCGCCATAGTCCATAAGAACACCATCCGCATCACAACCAGTTCCGACGATAACCTCGCAGCCGCCGAACACCTTCACTTCCAGATCCACACCGACCCCAAGACCACACTCCGAGGCACCCTCATCTACAGGCCACCAGGACCCCGCACACAATTCAGCGAAGACATCACTGAATTCATCAGCCCACACGCCCTCCCCTCCGAGGACTACATTCTACTGGGAGACCTCAACTTCCACCTGGAAAAGAACAACGACAGCAACACCACCACCCTTCTGGACAACCTCGCCAATCTCGGACTCAAACAACTTGTTGACACCCCCACCCACTATGCCGGACACACGCTCGACCCAATCTTCACCTCCAGCAAGCATATCTCCTTCAATCACACCACAGCTCTCCATTGGACGGACCACAGCTGCGTTCACTTCAACTACAAAAAGACTACGTCCCACAACCACCCATAACCAATTCCCCGCAGAAACTGGAACACAATTACCACCGACCAGCTCTTCACATCGCTCCACCAAAATCCTCCTGCCACATCATCGGACCCAAACCAAGCAGCCACCAACCTCACACAATGGATCACTCACAGCGTGGACGAATTAGCACCCTTGAAAAACCATCAAATGAAGCAAGGCAGCAAAAAAGCCCCCTGGTTCAATGATGACCTTAAGAAATCCAAGAAGATCTGTCGCACCCTCGAAAAAGCCTGGCGTAAAAACCCAACCACTGACAACCTGGCCACCTTCAAGAACGCCACCCGCAAACACCACCAACTGATCCGATCCACCAAGAAATCAGCATTCAAGGATCGACTCGACAACAACGCCCACAACAGCAAGGAACTATTCAACATCGTCAAAGAGTTTACAAACCCCACCGCCGGCACCAACCACATCACTCCCTCCCAAGACCTCTGCGACTCTCTAGCCTCGTTCTTCCACAACAAAATCGCAGACATACATAACAGCTTTGGAGACCAGTCCACCCCACCCACCTCCGAACTAAAACGCCCCTCCAACAATCTTTACGCCTGGAACCCAATCACCACTGAAGACACCATCCGCCTGATGAACACCATCCACTCAGGATCGCCAACCGACCCATGTCCCCACCACATTTTCAACAAAGCAAACTCCATTATCGCACCCCATCTCCAAGAAGTCATCAACTGCTCCCTCAACTCTGCTACCTTCCCGGAAAGCTGGAAACATGCCGAACTCAGCGCCCTCCTGAAGAAACTCACAGCGAACTCCACTGAACTACCGCCCCATTTCGCTCCTCCCATTCCCTGCCAAAGTCATTGAGAAAGCCGTCAGTCTGCTCGCCGCCTTCCTCGAATCCAACAAATCCCTCGACCCTTCACAGTCTGGCTTCCGAGCCAAACACAGCACCAAAACCGCCCTCATCGCAGCAACAGACGACATTCGAACTCTACTGGACAACGGAGAAACAGCTGCCCTCATCCTACTTGATCTCACCGAAGCCTTCGACACAGTCTGTCATAGCACCCTTATACAACGCCTCAGCAACATCGGAATACAAGGAAAAGCGCTGGACTGGATCATCTCGCTCCTCGCCGGAAGAACCCAGAGAGTCTGCCTCCCCCCTTTTAGATCAGAGGCCACCAAAGTCATCTGCGGCGTACCACAAGGATCATCACTCAATCCCACCCTCTTCAACATATAAATGAGTCCCCTCGCATCCATCGCGCGCCAACACAACCTCAACATCATCTCCTACGCAGACGACACTCAGCTGATCCTCTCCCTCACCAAAGACCCAAACACCGCCAAAACCAACCTACACGAAGGGATGAAAGAAGTAGCCGAGTGGATGAAGAACAGCCGTTTAAAACTGAACTCGGACAAAACGGAAGTCCTCATCTTAGGATCATCCCCCTCCGCATGGGACGACTCATGGTGGCCACCGGCCCTGGGAACCGCACCCATACCAACGGATCACGCACGTAACCTGGGCTTCATCCTGGACTCCTCCCTCTCGATGACCAGACAAGTCAACGCCGTATCATCATCATGCTTCAACATCCTACGTATGCTCAAAAAAATCTTCAGTTGGATCCCCACCGAAACAAGAAAGACGGTCACCCGTGCACTGGTCACAAGCCGACTGGACTACGGAAACACCCTTTACGCCGGAACCAAAGCCAAACTACAGAAAAAACTCCAACGCATCTAAAACGTCTCAGCAAGACTCATCCTAGACGTCCCCCGTCAAGCTCACATTTCCGGTCACCTGAAAGACCTCCACTGGCTCCCCGTCAACAAAAAAATAACGTTCCGTCTCACCCACGCACACAAAGCCCTCTACGACCTAGGACCCCTATACCTCAACACACGCCTGTCCTTTTACACCCCCACCCGCCAACTTCGATCGTTCAATCAAGCCCTCGACGCAATTCCACACATCCAAAGATCCACCAGGGGGGAGGGGGGGGGGGGGGGGGGGAAGATCCTTCTCCTACTTAGCGGCCAAGACCTGGAATTCTCTCCCCCCCCACCTCCGCCTTATACAGAACCACCTCTCCTTCAGAAAACAACTAAAAACTTGGATATTCGATAAGTAAAGTACCCCCCCTCCCTCAAGCGCCTTGAGACCCTCTGGGTGAGTAGTGCGCTATACAAATTTTAAACTTGAAACTTGAAACGTGACTCATTGGTTGGGTATTTGAGGGTTCTGATTGGTTTCTGGGTCTGTGATTCAATCATTGTAGGGTTGGGACTAGGGCTAGGGTTAGGATTTCTATTAGAAGTAGGGACTAGGGCTTCCTATGTTATTGGTTGTTGGGAATAGGGTGGGACTAGGGCTAGGGTTAGACCTTAAATTGGAAGTAGCGATTAGGGCTTCTGGTGTGATTGGTTGATGGACTTAGAGTAGGGTTAGGCTTTCTATTGGAAGTAGGGACTAGGGCTACCTGTGCCATTGGTTGCATGGACTTGTTTTGGCACTACTGGTAGGGCTAGGGCCTTTATTGGACGTAGCGATCAGGGTTTTTGAACTGATTGGGTGCTTGGTCTAGGGCTAAGATTGGCTGTAAGGTCCTGGTCTCCTATTGGTTCTAGATTTTAGGGTGAGTGTTGTGATTGGATAGTGTTAGGGGTAGTGTTCCCATTGGTTGAAGGGGTCACCCGATTACTAGGGGTATAAAAAAGGCCAGGGTTAGGGCGTCTCAGCCCGGGCGTCGAGGCGAAGGGCAGAGAGGACAAGGGCAGTTGCCTGTTCAGGGCAGAGAGGACAAGGGCAGTTGTCTGTTCGAGACTGACCAGGGCCAGGGCAGAAATGCTGCCCATTTTCCCATTTAGCAATACCCAGCCCACACCATCCACATCCACAAAACGTAAGGTACTCATGGATCTATATATTTATAACTTTCTTCTAATTTAGCATTTACAATGCACTACCCTATTTCTCAGCCTATACATCTAAATATATACCATCTGGATCCACTCTCTTATCCCAAACCCCATGCCACTACTATGATGTCCAAAACAACCCTTTCTTGACTCTCTCCTACTCTACCCCTCCTTGTATCATCTGACACCTCTTTCTACTATACCGATCCCCCAAAACAAACCTTTCTAAACTCTTCCCTCTGACTCCTCCCCTCCAAAACTCCTTTTTACTCATCCAAAAGCCTCCTCCTACTGCTAAGACCTAAAAAATAAAATCCTTCACTCTTTGTCCCTCCACTATCCTTTTGAATTAAAATTAACAGACTAACATGTTCACTTCTCAAATTCCATATTCAACTATTCTAATTCACCACTAATCCTTTATGGGTTCCGGAGTGGTGTGCTTCAACACCCCATCAGGGGTAACAAGTGCTATATGAATGCAAACCTTTCTTCCCCTTTTGTCATTCCGCTATCCTTCTCAATCCAAATAACTGACTAATATCCACCACTGAGACTACTTTCATATTTCACCATACTAATTCACCACTAATCCTTTAAGGGCTTCCGGAGTAGCGTGCTTCAACACCCCATCAGGGGTAACAAGCGCTATATAAATACAAACCTTTTTTCCTCCTCTATCCATCTGCTATCATTCCAAATCCAAATAACTGACTAACCTAGCCACCACTTAAAATGTACTTGCATGTTTCCCTATACTAACTCAACACTAATCCTCTATGGGTCCCGGAGTAGCGTGCTACTCGCCGAAAAAGCACTTTGATGCCTCTTCAGGGGTAGTAAGCGCTACATAAATCCAATTACAATACATGGGGGCGGGGGAAGGGTGGGGGGCACATCTTCTCATTCACCGGAGAATTATATAAAAAAAATTAAGAACACATCCGACAGTGCAACAGCATGTGTAAAATACATTTTATTTCCCTACTGCAGTTAATTAGCAGATTCACGTGTAAACGTCATGATGATAATCACTCATTTTCATGACATTAAATATGGCTGCCGTGTAGTTTAAACTGCTTGAAATACTGAAGTATTTCAAACATACCCACACGAATAGAATTACCGCACTGTTTGGATTTCAGGCAGCAGAAAGTACCGCCTTTTAACATCAACCCTTTCCAAAATAGTCCCAGCAATATGATAACGAAGTCCTAAAGTATTAATACAGCTTACTGATCTTCTCGAAGGAGAGAAAACAATGTTGTAGGTTCTCTTACAGGGCTGGATCAAGAGTTTATAAGTATATTAGTTTAAATTAATTCTCTATATTCTTGCAAAAGCCTTACCATGGGGTACTTAAATTAGAGGCACTTTCCACTGGGAATAACAATAATCGAACTGTTAAAAGCAAAATAACATAAGGTGAACCTAAAGAGTTTTCTGGGAGTGCAATTCCCAAAGTGGAACACTAAATTAATTAAGAATCTAACAATCTATATAGGAATATATTCTTCAGTCCCCTCTTTAGAATGTTTTACTCAAATGGTCAGAATAACTTAAATTATAACTAAATCAAACAGATGGAAGGTTGCTATAATTTTATGGCCTCTCATCTCAACCCTCCTGCATTTTGTCCCAGACTCATTTTATTCATGTAATTCTGACTCAGGCCACTAAACAACTGAGTTCGCACGTGTATCTTATTATGTGATCTTCAAATACCCATTCAGCTGTTTATTAGAAAAATAAAGTTATTTGAAGATTATATTAACTCCACCTGTTGCACTTTATAGGCATTTAAAAGGTATATAACCTGTATACAGTTTCTATTGCACTACTTTGGCCAGTTTCTGATGTAGGCACAATGAATCAACATTGCAAGGATTGTTCCCTCCAATCCTCATGGTTGTAAGGAGTGCACATAAAAAGAATGCAGGATTTCCTTCCAAACCCATATGGCTGCCATACAGAATGTTTTCACAAGCGAGAAATGCTCCTTTATGAGAAGAGAACTAGTAGTATGTACCCATTTCCTTACTATTGTAGAGGTATGATGGAACAAGGATTCAAGAAAACTAAATTTGCTCGGAGCAATCCTTCATGAACTTTTACTAACATTTACTTAATAGAAAGCTGCTCTAACATGGGATAGAGTAAAAGTGGGAGGTGAACAGTGAGAATTATATGTTTAAGAAATTAACACCTATTTATGATTCTTTTATTGATAGTGTGCATTTGAGCCTGTTATGCCTATAACAGAGGGAATAAAATGGCGCTGGATGACAATGAGTCGCGCATGCCCAGTGGATTCATAATGTGACCCGATGAACGGAAAGCTGAATAGCTGCCAGATCCCAAGGACAGAAGACGTGGGAAAGAGAAGACATGTATCACTCGTCTATGGAGCCTGTATTGAAGGAGTTATTAAAATGGCAACAATATATGTATGTGAAAAAAAGTTATGAATAAGCTAAAGGAGAAGGGTTTGCGAGACACTAGTACCTTAATAAAAATGAATATGTCAGCATAGTGTCATGAAACTCCCCTACCCCTGTCCAATCATATTACGTATTTTACTAAAATGTGCAACTATCGAGGGTGGGACATATAGAAATAAAGACTATGACTAGAGTGACTTTAGGTAAAGCAAAAGTGAGAGCAAGTGAGGAGGCGAGAGCTGCTACGGATAAGTAAATTGAGGGTCGAGCCAGATTGAGAGAAAGAAGAAGAGAGCATACTGGGAAGATTCAGATCCGAATGACAACCTGATTAGATTCCAAGATTCTGGAAGAACCTGTCCAATAGTCTTGGTCTCCTGAATCAAATTCAGGGGGCCCCCACCAGTCCTTTGGACAGAGGGGTGGTTTTCAATAAATTCTATTAGGTAAATATTATTCTGTCTCAAATGTGCATATTCTTTTGCAAATGTATTTTGTTTTGTGCCTTCTGTCTCTACATCTATTCACCCTTATTCATTGATTTGTTGAATGAGTTTGGGTCATTGGATGCATTTGCTAAATTAATTTTTCTCTCCCATATGAAGAATGATGGAATTTGCACTGTGAATTTGTATTAAGGAGCTTTCAAATTTACGACTGAAATCTTAGATAAAACATATGAATCTTACCCAGAGTGTGGTTATTTCACTGAGATCGATGAATTATTTAGATAACTGTTATTATCACCATCAACTAACTCAACTAATGGTCCATCGACCAGAGAAAAGAGTTTTGCTTTGTGAAAGATTAGTTTGGCATTAAATATTGTTCCAAATTGTTTAAGATTACCGAAAAGTTAACTAATCAGAATTTATGTGAATTATACAACTTGTCCCCCAGCGGTTTTACCAGGGAGTGTGGATGAACATTGGGGTAAATGTGTATGGGCCTCATTATATATTTGTTTGTGGAGTATTCATCCCTGGCCTTCTGCTTGATCAGTTACATGCAGCTAAAAGTGGCCTCAGTGAATGCATGAAGCATGCATCATGGTTACTTAAAACATTTACTAATGTGGCTGCATGCCAGGGACCATCATCATTTTTACATTGAAACTTGACATTTTGTCCCTAAAATCATAAAACTCACTTCTGTATTGTCTTGGCCCCTAAGGTATCAGATTGTAGGAGCTATAACAGGCAGTAGAGGAACTATTAGATGTCACTCAAAGGCAGCCTTTAACTGTCTTTTGTAGAAGGCCTATTGTGGACAATACCAATATATATATTTTTTTTCCGGGCCTCATTCTCTGCCCTGGTCATGCCGTTAGAATCTAAAGAGAGCGACACACTGCCTCAGAGATCTGGATAGGAAGACTTGTTTTATAACCGGCCTTACCGATCAGTGATGTCACAGTATCCAAGACCCATGGACTGGGACCATTAGGGGCAATATTTTGCTGCACAGGTATACCTGCAACCTGGACAACGTATAGCAAGTCTGGGTATGCCAGCAGAGGAAAGGAAAACCAAAAGCAGCGTAATCATTGGACCGAAGGGGGAAAGAAAAAAATACCCATGTGGTTCAGAGTTAGTTCCACTTCAAAAGGTGCCAAAAAGCTCTTTTATTTGGATTACCTGATCTACATAAGTCAAGCTTTGAGACCTGCAATATTGATGCCTGCCAGTCAGAAAAAGAGTGGTATTGAGTCCTTCCATTTTTTGCAAATTTCTCTCCTGGCCAGAAGGATAGAGTAGAAAAGAAGATGTTTGGAAGGGCCCATAACCCCCCTCTATAACTCCAAAGATTACCAATGCAGGATTTATCATGATCTGGCAACCCATAGAGGTTAAAAGTGATGCTTATGGAGTCCCAAAATTGAAATAACAGTGGGCATTCATAAAACATATGTAAGTCCGAGGTAGCTATTGCCCCACACCTCGCACAGGCTACCGGTTGGTCTTTGGAGAACTTTGTGAGCCTTTGTGGTGAGTAATAAGCTCTATGCAAAGAGACAAGATGGCTTCTTCGGAGCCATGCTGGTTTAACAATATCCCACAATAGCTTGAAAGAATTAAGCCAAAGGCTTCCCACATCATGGTCTGTAAAGGAGCTCCCCCACAGTTTCTCGGCTAGTTGAAATTCGCCGTCAATCTCCTCTAAAATTGAGTGGTACCAAAATGATATCTCCTTTTTGACTGGGATTTTATTGAGAAGTTGAGACTCCAGATGGTTACCTCCCCCTAGTGGGAATCTAGACTTGATGGTGGCCTGTGCTTGAGCCCAGCTGGCTATCTGTAGATATTTAAATCTCGAAAGGTTAGGGCCAGTTCTAGGGCTCAGGGATTCCCATGGTATCAATAATCCCTCAACAAACAGATCGCCCCAAACTTTCCAACCCAGCCTCTCTCAGGGGCAAAGCAAGGCTATCCTCGAGCCAGCTCGGGCCCCCAGGTGAATCCCACAAAGGAGCCTTACTTAATAAGTAACCTAATTTTATGGAGCTACTAACCTTGGCCCATGTTCTAGCCATACCCTGCAGGACCTTCAGTTTTATTTTATTTTTTAAATTTGGGACCTCCAAATTTAAACAAAAACCCCTCCTGTGCTAAACTTGCCCCACTAAGCATGGCCCTAAACATGCAGCCAATCCAGATGTTGGTGGGTGTTTTCAATAGCATGCGGGAATGGGCGAGTTGAAACGCCCATGCATACAATTGAAGATCCGGGGCTGCCAATACTCCCTTTTCTCTTCGGCGCCTTAGTTTTTTCCAGGCAATTCTAAGTATGCGCTGAGCCCAGATAAATGAATTAATCTCACTCCGTAATTTAATTTAACTAAAAATAAGGGTTCAAAATATAGAGGAATAGTATTAAACAAAGAAGTGATCTTTGGAAAAATGGACATCTTTATAAGGTTAACCCTTCCCAAGACAGACAATGGCAGAGACGACCATGATCTCATGAGTTTACGGCAATCTTTGGCTATAACAGAGAAGTCAGTCTCAACAATTTGTTGACATCTTGGACGATGTCTATACCCAGGTAACGCATTCTTAAACTGGGCTGGACCCCTACGACTAACTCCTTATGGTTCCAGGTCATAATCTCAGTTTTTGAGGCATTAACCTCATAAAGACAAACAATTGCTTCCCGGACTGATAATCAAAGAAAATTTTGTTATATAACCAATAGCCAGAATCCTTAATACAAATCATCATGCAAGAGGCTATAGTGAGTCCGTTGAGGCAATAAAAATAATAAAAGATAAATACATAAAGATAAAATAAAGATAAAAGATAAATACATGTTGATGATGTTTAAGATTATACAGATAGTCTACAGCCCTGGGGGCAAGAAGCTGTAGTAATCCCATGAAACAGTAAAATAGTTAAGTATGTGGCTACCGCAAACACTATCATACTAGAAAGGTCCGATTTGAAAACCCTGTATGCCTGCAGGCAATGAGTAAAGCCTATGTTTTGGCAGGCCGGAGCTATCCACTTCCTTCTCGCCTGCCCATAGGTTCGACAGAAAAACATTATGTACAGCTCGGTTTCCTGATCGTAATTGCACCCGGGGCAGTGACTAAGGGGGGGGGGGGGGCAGGGGGGGGGTTTGGCAGGGGTCAGACCATTTACTAGTTAAGGCTCGGATTGGTAAACTTCCGTACCTCCACCTAATATTAGATGGAAATATGACATCTAGGATTCCCTCCAACTTAGAAGTATCCTTGATCTTTAGGAAGGAGTCGGTCAGGGTACCTGACTTTATGCCCTGTCTCTGTGCCACAATGTTGCTTTCTCAGTAAAGTAAGAGTAACTGTTTTCTTGAGACCGTGGAGCAGGCGGTCGCAGGGTCAAGCCACAAATCAAGTAGTCCCATGCGCATAAACTCACTTTTTATGTGCCGGAACCAGGGGATGTTCCCTGCGCTCGGATAGTTCACGATTTCAAGGAGCTCAGCCCTATAGCTTGCCAACTCTGGAGTGGTCCTAACTCTACGCCAGAAGATTAAAGGCCTAACTCCCAGATCTTCGTCAAGTGGCTTTAGTCCCAAATCTAACCTCATTGGCAAAAGGGGGGTACTAGGGAGGAGAGATAAAAGCTGCTTAATGAATTTGTTCTCAGTTACCACTAGCTTGCGGTTACACGTATGGCCCCAGAGTTCACTGCCATACATGACCGCTCCCCTTGTCTACACTCTGTAAATCTCTAGCGGGGGACCAATTGGCTTGATAGAAGATTTGTTTTTGTTTATAAGGGCGATAACTCCTCCCACCATTTGGGCCAATTTGAGATGTGATTTTAGTTGGTGGGGACGCCAGGACATATGCTCATTTAGAGTCACCCCTAAATATTCAAAGGTTCACACCCTCTCTAACCTTTTTCCGCCAATGTATGGGTTAGGGCGTGTTTTTGGTGGTGGATTCAAAATCATATTTGGTCTTAAGATCATTAATCTCAAGGCCATGGATTCCACAGAATTCCTCAAAACCCTTAAGAATCTGTTAAATCCCCATGGGAACTCCTAAGTTGAACTTACCCAAGACCCCCGACAGGTATGACCAGTTCACCCGGTCGAAGGCCTTGGTAGCGTCGAGCGTGAGAACAGCCAAGGGTAAGCAAGCAGAGGATGCAATATCGATAGCCCCTATTAGATCATAAGTCAACTCAAAGAGTTGTCGGCCCTTAACAAAACCCTTCTGGTCTTGGTGTAGGGTACCTCCTGCAAACGAGCCCAACTTGTTAGTCAAGATAGAGGCAAAGATTTTATAGTTAGCGTTTAGAATGGAAATTGGTCGATATGACCCACAAGAGGATGCTGGTTTACCCGGTTTTAAAATTAAAGTTATTGACGCATTATCCCAAGAGACTGGTGGTGGCATCCCTTCCTGAAGAATCTGATTAAATAAGGAAGTTAAGAAGGGGACAATCGCCTGCTCCAAGACCCTATAAATCTCAGCTGGAAGGCCATCTGGGCCCGCCGCCTTCCCCGACATACTACTCAAGATTGCTTTTTTGACCTCGTCCTGTGTAATCTCTTGATCTAAAGAGGCCGATTGATCCGAGGTCAATGATGGCAAAGATATCTCATTCAGCCACTCATCAATAGAATCCTGGTTAATGCACTTATCCTCGTTATAAATGCCTTGGAAGAATAATCGAAAGATTGTTCTGATGTCATCATCTGAAGAGTAAACCACGTTTTCATGAGTAATTAAACTAATGTTGTTCCTACCTGGTCGGTCTTAGATTTCCAGGATAAAAGCCTCCCTGCACCCTCACCATATTGAAAGTTGGCGATTTTACTGGCTTCCCACCTTTGTAGGACACGTGCATTCAGCACCGAGTCCAGTTGCCCCTTTGCTCGGAGCAACTTATTTTGTAGTTCTTGTAAAAGGTTAGGCGAGGCGGCTGACTGCAAGTCGATTTCCCTTTGTAGCATACCTAGTTCAGCCTCACTTGAAGATACCTCCTCTCTGTATGTCTTCCTCCTGTAGGAGACCCTGCTAGTAATTTGGCCCCTAAGAAAAGCCTTGAAGGAATCCCAGAAAAATCCTGGTGAGACCGAACCAATATTAAAATTCATAAAGCACTCGCTTTCCTTTGCCGAAAAAGAAATCTCGTCTTGTGTTAAAAGCAGTGAACGGTCAAACGACCAGCTTCTAGGAGCTGCTTTGGGAAAACCTGCCATTACCATCAATACAGCCGAATGATCTGATAAATGTGAGGGGAGATAAGTAATGTTTTTTAGTACACTTTTCAGTGTCTGGCTACTCAAAACAAAATCAATCCTTGATTGATGATGATATTTAGAATTGCGGAATGAGACACCCAGTTGTTGCCCAGACATTATTCTCCAAATATCTAAGTAGCCATACTGTTTCATGTTGGCCAATAGGAGAGTCCTGGTTTTAGAAGGAGTTAAAGTCCGACTATTTGGGGACTTATCTAACAGGGGAATCAAGAACTATATTAAAATCGCCCGCAAAAATGGTGGGTTCTGGAAAAGAAAGTAGATGGGAAAAAACAGACTCCAAAACCAAAGAATCATCCCGGTTTGGACCATAGTATCCTACTAGGGCAGTAAGGTTGACAGTGGCAGTGTCTCCCGACCTCGCTTTTGGTGCCAGGTAAATACTCGCAGATCAGAACACTCTGCTGGCTTTGTGGATGTGAATTGTAAAACCGATGTCCCATTTTAAACAGATTTTAAATTGATTGCGGATTTTAAAATCTTTTTGCTGTATTATAAATTGACTGCTAATTTTAATACACTTACCCTCTGTGCTTCACGCTCATTCACGGAGCTGCCAGGGGCTTTAGGACTCACTTAGAAACTCTGTGCTCTGTTTTGTAGCCTGCCCGCCCCGGTCCGACTCGGTATCCAATACCGTTGAGCGGAGGGCGGGACAGGTACGAGCCAGAGAGACACGACCACACACTTCCTGTTTGTCGAGTCGAGCGGTTAGCGCTCTAGCCTTTCTGCACTAAGGGCTATTTAGGCTGCGAGGAGGCAAAGCAGATTGCGGTAAGGTTGACAGTGGCAGTGTCTCCCGACCCCGCTTTTGGTGCCAGGTAAATACTCGCAGATCAGAACACTCTGCTGGCTTTGTGGATGTGAATTGTAAAACCGATGTCCCATTTTAAACTGATTTTAAATGGATTGCGAATTTTAAAATCTTTTTGCTGTATTATAAATTGACTGCTAATTTTAATACACTTACCCTCTGTGCTTCACGCTCATTCACGGAGCTGCCAGGGGCTTTAGGACTCACTTAGAAACTCTGTGCTCTGTTTCGTAGCCTGCCCGCCCCGGTCCGACTCGGTATCCAATACCGTTGAGCGGAGGGCGGGACAGGTACAAGCCAGAGAGACACGACCACACACTTCCTGTTTGTCGAGTCGAGCGGTTAGCGCTCTAGCCTTTCTGCACTAAGGGCTATTTAGGCTGCGAGGAGGCAAAGCAGATTGCGGTAAGGTTGACAGTGGCAGTGTCTCCAGACCCCGCTTTTGGTGCCAGGTAAATACTCGCAGATCAGAACACTCTGCTGGCTTTGTGGATGTGAATTGTAAAACCGATGTCCCATTTTAAACTGATCACGAATTTTAAAATCTTTTTGCTGTATTATAAATTGACTGCTAATTTTAATACACTTACCCTCTGTGCTTCATGCTCATTCATGGAGCTGCCAGGGGCTTTAGGACTCACTTAGAAACTCTGTGCTCTGTGTTGTAGCCTGCCCGCCCCGGTCCGACTCTGTATCCAATACCGTTGAGCGGAGGGCGGGACAGGTACGAGCCAGAGAGACACGACCACACACTTCCTGTTTGTCGAGTCGAGCGGTTAGCGCTCTAGCCTTTCTGCACTAAGGGCTATTTAGCCACTCGTCTGTACTAGCGCGCAGCGGTTGCGCGCAGGGAGGCGCCTTCATACGCGCCGAAGACAAGCCAAAGACCTGCCCGCTGTACCTGTCCGCGCCAGAACGGGCCAGGGGCCATGGAGGATCACACACCATACGTTAGGCGTAAGCTGCATCGTTCTGCCAGAGGTCGAAGGCCCTTTCTCCTGCCGCTTCTGCCACACTCAGTTTTCTACGCATATGAGAAAGACGTACCATAGAAGTTGTCCCAATCCTTTGATTCCTACTATTTCGAAAGTTGCAGATGACCTTCCATTGGGGAGGAAAAACATCTTGTGTAACATCAGATCACTTTCGAAACATACCGCTGAGGTTTGGGAACTAATCTCCTCCAAACAACCTGAGGTATGTTATCTTACGGAAACGTGGCTCAAACCACACTGTACCCCAGCCATAATTTTAGGAATCCCCTGTAACTATAAAATAGTTAGACTAGACCGTCCATCGAAAATTGGCGGTGGGATTGCTATTGTACACAAAGAAGAGCTGGCCATCTCGGTCCTAGAAGAACTCAGCTCCTCCGAAATTGAAATTCTAGTTTTCAAAATACATACATCCCCTAAAGAAAACTATAAAGGTTCTCTAGTCTAGCGCCCGCCTGGTCCCTACAATAATTTTTCTAATACCTTGGTTGAACTACTAGCCCCACATATCAATAACGATAGTGAGTTCATATTAGTTGGAGATTTTAATGTACACAGTGAGAGATCAGACTGCAATGAAGCACAATCCCTACTAACAGACCTATCATCCTTAGGATTAATATTAAGGAACTGTGGACCCACGCATCAGGCAGGTCACACCTTAGACCTGATACTCTCCAACGTCCCGCTTATCTCCTGCCTACCTGTAACTCAGGTGAGCTGGACTGACCATTTTATTGTGGAATTCACTACCCCCCTCCTTGTACCCACTCCTTTATGCCCCAGCTCACTACCTAGCGTCCGTAGACAGTGGCATAAAGTTACCAACTCCACCTTCAGAGAAAAATGTAATCCCCCTGTCCTCCTACCTCTGGATAATATTGAAATTGCTCTTAATAAATTCGAAGGAGAAACCAAGAAAGTCATAGATAAAATTGCCCCATTGAAACATTTCAAATCTAGGCCAGCCAAAAAGCAAGAAATCTGGTTTTCTGACCATCTAAGAACACTTAAATTAGGTGCAAGGAAACTATAAAAAAGATGGAGAACCTCCCATCTTCAAGAGGATAAGAATAAATACTGGGACGCATTATCCTTCTACCATAAAGCGAGTCGCACTGCACGAAAAGCCCATATCGCATCACAAATACAAGAGGCAGGGAACTCCCCCAGGGTTCTTTTTCAAATCCTACAAACATTCGCTAAACCTACTGCATGCGAAGCCCCTGAGATGGCCTCCCAACAGTTGTGCGAGGAAATTTCTTGTTTTTTCACCAATAAAATTAATAAAATCTATGATAAAATATTGTGCACAAACCGGGCTACACCTTCAGACCTAGTACCCCCTCAGACCCACACAGAAGCTATATCGGATGTATACTCCCTAGACATCCTTCCCCCAATCTCACTTCAAGAAACATCTACACTAATAAAGCAGATTAAGAGTGGGAGTCCAGAGGACACCATCCCCGCCAGGTTAATGCCTGCATTGGCTGAACAACTATGCCCAACGATCACTGAACTGGTGAACCTCTCACTTACTTCAGGCATTGTCCCTAAGGAGTGGAAGCGAGCCCTTGTTAGACCTATAAGGAAAAACACCGCCACTTCATGGTCTGACCTAACCAACTTAAGACCTATTTCCCTATTACCATTCCTAGGGAAACTTATACAAAAACATGTGAATCACCACCTATCCGGACATATTGAACTTGCTAATGCTCTGGATGACTCCCAGTCAGGATTCCGCCCCAAATACAGTACATAATCCACCCTCCTGTCTGTTACTGATGACCTCCACATGTACCAGGACAAGGGCCTCTCAGTCATCTTGGTTCTATTAGATCTGTCGGCAGCAATCGACACCGTGTCTCATACCATCCTGACTGAACGGTTGTCGAACGCTGGCATTAAGAGCAAAGCCCTTGACTGGTTGAAGAGTTTCCTATCTGATCGCACCCAGAGAGTCACCATGGGTGCAGATCGCTCAGCGGAAATAGAGATTTCTAAGGGGGTGCCACAGGGCTCTTGTTTGAGCCCCACCCTTTTTAATATCTATGTGGCACCCCTGGCAGGAGTATTGCGTAGGTACGGCTTCATCCCCGTATCATACGCAGATGATACGCAGCTGCTCTTCCCCTTTAAAACTCTTTCCGCTGAGGTTAGGAACTCTTTTTCTTCAGGCATGAAGGCAGTGGCAAAATGGATGTCCACCAACTATCTCCAATGTAATGTCAGCAAAACGGAGGTCATGTTGTTTGGGGAGGCTAAAATACTATGGACTCCGGAATGGTGGCCATCAGACCTAGGAGCAGTCCCTGAACCTAAACAGGTCGGGAAGAATCTGGGAATTCGGTTTGATCACGATCTGTCACTAAAACAACATACAAGTTACATCTCAGGGATATGCTTCTATTCCATCAGTCTGCTCCGCAAAGTCTTCCCACTACTACCCAATTCTGCTAGGAAAACTCTTGTCCAAGCACTGATCCTTAGTCGGATCGATTACTGTAATGGCTTGCTGCTCTCTGCAAACGAAGGAGTGTTGGCTAAGCTACAAGTCATTCAGAACACTGCAGCTCGCCTGGTTCTGAATGACCCCCGTGAACTGCCTCCAAGCCCCTCCTTGAACAGCTGCATTGGCTCTCAATCCGACAAAGAGCCAAATTCAAATTATGCTGCCTGATCCATAAGTGTTTGAATGGACAGGGGCCCGTTTATCTTGAGCGGAAATTTGTTCCCTACGTTCCAGCACAATCCCTCAGATCAAGTAGCGATCTCCTCCTCGTGGTCTCTCGCGCTAAAAAGTCCAGACACGGAGGTAGAGCCCTGTCCATCACTGGTCCCAAGCTGTGGAACAAACTCCCTCTGTCTCTGAGACAATGTAAAGAACATCTTACATTTCAAAAACTTCTAAAAACCACCTTGTTCAAAAATGAAATCTAACTCCATCTCCATACCACGCCCGCTGTTTTACCGGTTCCAAAAGCGCAGAGATACTCCAGTAGGAGTGGATTCAAGCGCTATATAAACCAGCAAATAAATAAATAAATAAATACTATAGTAATTTGTGCCCCTGCAATATTGACTGTAGCAATGACCCATCTGCCACCTGGGTCCGTTAACTTAGATATTAGGCGGGCTTTTACAGATTTTTTAAACAATATCGTAACTCCCCTATTGTTCATAGATTGTGTTGTAGTAATAAAAAGATCAATTCAAGGATTTTTTTTTTAACAAAGGTAAGCAACTCTGATTCTTTCAAGTGAGTCTCCTGGAGAACAATGACCTGCGCATCACAGTCACTGAGATATTGCAGAATCTTGTCCCTTCTGAGACTGGTGCGGAGGCCATTGATATTCCAGGAGAGAATCCGCAAACTATTCATGGAAGAGTTGCTTCTCTCCTACAACTGTCCATATGCCAGTCGCAACTTTGGGAAACCCAACTAAAGATAGTATAATCACACCAAAGATCACTTTAAAACAAATTTAAAAAAAGAGAACTAGCACTACCAAGAAGAAAATGAGGAACTTTTTTGATTTTTTCCCTTGCAACACCCTCCCACTTCACCCGTGTCCTAATCGACCCCCCCTGCCCCCCCAGGGGAAACCCTTGCCCTATCTATCCGGAACATGTCCAGAAGATAGTGCCCCCCTCCGGGCGCCCGCAGTGTGTCTAAATGTGATAAAGAGCCCAAGATGCCTAAGAGGTTTGAGGTTTACCCGCTGCATTATATTTAAAGCTTAGAGTATAGAGCCCTTTTTTTAAATTTTATTTTTTTTATAATTTATACTCCTTTTTTCTTTTTTATTTTAATAATGTTTATTCTCTTTATCTTCTTTTTTTTTATGAATATAGAGAGACAGCATTTTATTCATTAAGGAGATATGAATAGGAACATAATCCCGGAACTAATTTCCCAAATGCCAGATTAGTGAATGGAGTGGATGATAATTCTGGCCAAAATCAGATCAAAACAGGGCAGAAATGGAACCACGGCTAACCTGATGGACCTTCCTTATTACTCAAAGCCAACAACAACTCGTCTTCTGCTTGAATAGATCTAATGTTGTGCATGATCTTTAATGCGGCTGGAAACTTAAGCAGGGCGGTGGCCCCTAGCTGCCTGAAGGCGTCTAGTCTCCTCCCCAGCTCCCGCTGTTTATCCAGGGTTACCCTAGATAAATCTGACCTTATCTGGAAAGTGAAACCCTTACCGCTTAAAGATTTCTGTTTTAGGTCTTGACTAAGGATCAACTCTTTAAGGGAGTAAGTGTGGAATTAACTTGAATTTTCCTAGGTTTAGATCTTTGCGGGTTTTTCCTAAAGGGATCCCTATGAATCCTTTGGATGTCAGAACTCAGGTTTTCCACAGACTGCTCAAGCTCTAAAGAATCTCTTAATAGCGTGATGACATACTGCTTTATATCGGTGCCCTCACTGCCCTCGGGAACGTTAAGGATTCGGAGGTTACTGCGCCGGGCATTGTTCTCCAAGGTCTCCATTCTTTCAGAAAGGGCAAGATCTTCTTTTCTAAGGTTCGCAATGTCAACCTTGGCCTGATCCAGATATAGTGAGAATCCTGGCACTGTTTCTTCTAACATCGTAGTTCTGGAATTAAGACAGTCAATTTTATTATCAAGAGACTCGCAGAAGTTCCTCATTTCCGACTGGTTGGCAGCTGAGACATCGAAACCCCTTTTTATGTCTAACGACAGGGATGAAAACATAGATTTCAATTAGATTTCTGCCGGGTCACCGCTAGTCTCTCACTGCGAGCTATTTGACATTGGGGCCATAGTCTCCTGCAAAGCTTCTCCCGAACTTGACAGCTCTAGTTCCGCAAATGCCTCTAACGCCTGCGGTGGTTGATGCTGTAAATCAACACCCTGTTCAGCTGGACTTCTTCCAGCTTCTAAACAATTGTCACCCTCCATCGGAGCTACATTACTAGAAGGCACACTGTTAGAAGCAGACATCTTACCCTTCAGTAAATAACCCTCTAAGTCCATTAAGGAAAGAGGGACAGGAAGGAGAGGAATAATGAACTCAGACCCCTGTACCTCTTTAGCCAGGTCCAACATTTGCAGGACAACTTTAAAATAAGATCTTAAAGAAGGTGTTAAACTCGAACTCGAACCAAGAACTAGCAGCCTTAGTAGCTTTTGCTGACTTACACCCTTTTGAGCGCTTGGCTTTGACTTCAGTGCATAGAAACGTGGAAGATTTACTTTTATTACTGCCTCCGATGGAGCTATGACTCAGACCTTGTGTCTGAACATTTAGGTCTTTGGTTGTCGTTAATGAGGGGGGTTTCTCACCACAAACTTCTGGTTTCCTAATTTGAGTTTTAATCCACAGAAGCGAGGAGGATTTACTTTTTTTATTACCCCCGGTGAAACTATGGCTTAGACCTTTAGTTGTTAAGAAGGGGTCACTCTCACCATGTACTTCTTGTTTATTTTGAACTTTAGCCCCTCGTTTTCCTTTCGTCCCCGTGAATGGGCCCACTGTCGGTAGTGTTAATACAGCCAAGTCGTCCCGCTCCTGTTCAGCGCTCACCTTAGTTGCGCATTCCTTGTCCGATTGTCGTCCGACGACCTCCCCTCTGTTCGCGTCTCCGACACCCTCGATGGAACCTGAAGCGCTGCCCCGAGTGCCCTGTCAAGTCAAGTCAATAAATTTATATAGCGCGCTACATACCCAGAGGGTCTCAAGGCGCTTGAGGAAGGGCGGTGAATTACTTGTCAAATATCCACGTTTTAAGTTGCTTTCTGAATGCTAGGTGGTTCTGAGTAAGGCGAAGATGAGTGGGAAGTGAGTTCCAGGTTTTAGCTGCCAGGTAGGAGAAGGATCTACCTCCCATGGTGGTTTTGTTGATGCGAGGTACAGTGGCGAGGGCTTGGTTGGAGGATCGTAGCTGGCGGGAGGGGGTGTAGAAGGACAGTCGTGTGTTGAGGCATTCGGGTCCGATTTCGTAGAGTGCTTTGTGTGCGTGGGTTAGGAGCCGGAAAGTAATCCTCTTATTGACGGGGAGCCAGTGGAGGTTTTTCAGGTGGCCAGAGATGTGTTCTTTACGCGGTATGTCTAATATGAGCCTGGCTGAAGCGTTCTGGATGCGTTGGAGTTTTTTCTGGATTTTTGCGGTGGTACCGGCGTAGAGCGTGTTTCCGTAGTCCAGTCGGCTCGTGACCAGAGCGTGAGTGACTGTTTTTCTAGTTTCGGGGGGGATCCAGCGAAATGTTTTTTTGAACATGCGAAGAATGTTGAAGCAAGATGAAGAAACGGCGTGGACTTGTCTGTTCATTGAGAGTGAGGAATCCAGGATGATGCCCAGGTTGCGTGCGTGGTCCGTCGGGATAGGTGCTTTTCCAAGGGCCTCTGGCCACCAAGAGTCATCCCAGGCGGAGGGGGAGGTGCCTAGGATGAGGACTTCTGTTTTGTCTGAGTTCAGTTTCAGACGGCTGTGCTTCATCCATTCGGCTACTTCTTTCATTCCTTCATGCAGGTTGGTTTTGGCCGTGTTCGGGTCTTTTGTGAGTGATAGGATCAGTTGAGTGTCGTCAGCGTAGGAGATGATGTTGAGGTTGTGTTGGCGTGCGATGGCCGCGAGGGGGCTCATGTATACGTTGAAGAGGGTGGGGCTGAGTGAGGACCCTTGGGGTACGCCGCAGATGACTTCAGTGGCCTCTGACTTGAATGGTGGGAGGCGGACTCTCTGGGTTCTTCCGGTGAGGAACGGAGGTGATCCATTCCAGTGCTTTTCCATGGATTCCGACGTTTCTGAGGCGTTGTAAAAGGGTGCTATGACAGACTGTGTCGAAGGCTGCGGAGAGGTCGAGGAGGATGAGGGCGACTGTGTCTCCATTGTCCAGTAGAGTTCGAATGTCGTCTGTTGCTGCGATGAGGTCGGTTTCAGTGCTGTGCTTGGCTCGGAAGCCGGATTGTGAGGGGTCGAGGGATTTGTTGGTTTCGAGGAATGCGGCGAGCTGGTTGTTGACCGCTTTCTCGATGACTTTGGCCGGGAATGGAAGGAGTGAGATAGGGCGGTAGTTTTTGAGTTCGGTGGGGTCAGCTGTGGGTTTCTTCAGGAGGGCGCTGAGTTCGGCATGTTTACAGCTTTCCGGGAAGGTTGCGGATTTGAGGGAGCAGTTGATGACATCTCGGAGGTGCGGTGCTATAATGGAGTCTGCTTTGTTAAAGATGTGGTGGGGGCATGGATCTGTGGGGGATCCTGAGTGGATAGAGTTCATCAGACGGATGGTGTCCTCAGTGGAGATTGGCTTCCAGTCATTGAGGATGTTCAGGGGGTGTGGGGGTCCTGTAGGGGGTTGGGTGGGTTGGTCTTCGGGTCGGTTGTCGAAGCTGTTGTGGATGTCTGCAATTTTGTTGTGGAAGAATGAGGCTAGGGAGTCGCAGAGGTCTTGAGAGGGGGTGATGTCGTTGGAGTTGGCCGAGGGGTTGGTAAATTCCTTGATGATGTTGAATAGTTCCTTGCTGTTGTGGGCGTTATCAAGTCGGTCCTTGAGAGCGGCTTTCTTGGCATTCCGGATCAGTTGGTGGTGAATGCGGGTGGCGTTTTTGAAGGCGTCCTTGGTGCTGGTGGTTGGGTCTTTTTTCCAGGCCTTCTCAAGGGAGCGGCAGAGTTTCTTGGATTTCTTAAGATCATCGTTGAACCAGGAGGCCTTCTTGCTGCCTAGTTTGATTTGTCGTTTTTTCAGTGGTGCTAAGATGTCGGCGCTGTTGGATAACCATTGGGTGAGGTTGGTGGCTGCTTGGTCTGGGTTTGAGGAGTGGGCTGGGGGGTTTTGAAGAAGCGATGAGGAGATCTTGTCGATGGTGATTTTGTTCCAGTTTCTTTGCAGAGTGGGTTGAGGGTGGTTGTTGGAGGTGGGCTTGTTGTAGGTGAAGTGGACGCAGCTGTGGTCAGTCCAAAGGAGAGCTGTGGTGTGGCTGAAGGAGACATGTTTGCTGGAGGTGAAGATAGGGTCGAGTGTGTGACCTGCGATGTGGGTGGAGGTGGTGACAAGTTGTTTAAGTCCGAGGTTGGCGAGGTTGTCCAAACGGGTGGTGGTGTTGCGGTCGTTGTTCTTTTCAAGGTGAAAGTTGAGGTCTCCCAAAAGGATGTAATCCTTGGAGGGGAGCGCGTGTGGAGTGATGAAGTCCGCTATGTCTTCACTAAACTGTGCGCGGGGTCCTGGTGGCCTGTAAAGGAGGGTGCCTCTGAGTGTGGTTTTGGGGTCGATGTGGATCTGGAAGTGAAGGTGTTCAGAGTTGGCGAGATTGACGTCTGAGCTGGTTGAGATGCGGATGGATTTCTTATGGACGATAGCGATACCTCCTCCTGTGTGGTCGGTACGGTCCTTGCGTATGATCTTATAGTCTTCCGGGATGGCAATGGTGATGTCTGGGGCTGATGTGGCGTTCATCCATGTTTCTGTTAGGAAGGCGACGTCCGGAGAGATGGTGTCTAGTAGATTCCAGAGGTCAATGGCGTGCCTGTGGACCGATCGGGTGTTGAGCAGGATGCATTGTAGGTGGTTGGGGTCGGGTATCTGGTGTGTGATCGTAGGTGAGGAGTTGTTCTTGGTGCCGTCGAACTTGCAGGAGTTGCAGGAAAAGGGTCCATGGGTGTGTCCAGGGGAGGCTTGAACGCAGTTGAGGGAACGGCCGGAGTTGAGGGCTAGGAGGGTGGTGGCATCATAAGTAATGCGGGAGGGGTGGACATTACGAGGACCAGGGGGTCTGGCGCTGGGCGCGGTCCAGGCACGGACGGGCGTAGACGGGCTTACCTTTGGCGCACCTTCGGCGTGTACGTAGCGCGTGGACGCTGCGCGTTGGTACATCTGACATAAATGGAGAGTGGAGGGGGGCGGAGCGTGGGAGGGTCAGCAGGGAGGCGGGGGCTAGGTTGAGGGAGGGCTCGGGTCAACCTGGGAAATGGCCGACCAACAACAACAACAAGGAGCAATGGAGCGCTATGAGGGTCAAAAAGATGCAAGTTCGTGCGCGGAGACAGTGGAGATCGTGACACACTTTAAAAAGAACACAGCCAATGCAATGCAGACAATGCGCAGCTACAATTATTACAGGTACTGCACGGTGAAAGCGATATCAGTTACCAATCAGCAAAGCGCTATGCAATTAAATAAACAACAGTGCGCGCTAGCAAGTACAAACACAGTGCCCAGTCAGCAATCAGATGTAAGCGCTACGATACCACAGGTGAGGGAGGAAGCGGGGGGAGCGACCACTCGCGTTGGAGGCAAGGCTCCGGATTCTACGCCCCCTACGGAGCTCCAGGGCAGCCGCTCTCCAATGCAACAAACCAGGCAATCGTCACGGCAGCCGACCTGGCGAAAAAAGAATTGCCTCCTCAAAGCACATGGAAGACCGGGTAATAGAGCACCGAGACAGCAAGCAGACTAATGATAGAGGGCGGACCTTCAAGCCACCGCTATGCTTCAAGCCCAGGTAGGGTTTTACTCAGTGCTTTAAATGGGCCTGTACTCACCGGTACGGAGTACCGGCACTTCTTAGATTTGTCACTCTGAGTACCGGCACTTCTCTTCTGCCAGAGGAGAGTACCGGTACTCATGACAAGGGAGGTCACTGGCTGAGAGTGCGAATGAGAAGGTGGGTACTTTTCTGTCAGCCAAGGCGCCACTTCTGTAGCCCCCATCGGAGCCCCTGCTGAGCTAATCGGCAGGGCTCACTTGAATATTGTGAGGTGCTCACGGTCACGCTGTGCTAGACAAAGCAGGGTGGAGATTCATTTTACCTGCTAGTGTGCTCGTGTGATTTTCAAAGCGCAGCACTTCAGGTAGTGAAAAGTACTTTAAACATAAACATTTTAGCAGTGGCAAGGGCGGCGGATTCTCACACTTCCTGTACTTTCTCTGGATCAGAGGGTTAATGCCCAGACAGTGCGATGGAAGAGGCTCTCAGAGCGCTAATCTAACAGCGTTCTGCACTGAAAAACCCACCTTCCTAAAAAAAAAGGCCTCAATTACCCAGTGTGCCTGCATTTGTATGACTGTTTTTTTAAGAAAAACGCGCGAGAGAGAGAGAGAATCAAGGCATGCTCAGGAGGTATTTTAAAGAAAATGGGTGGCACGTTGTGTGTACATGTCTATGGTGACAAAGGTTCATGAATAACGTAGTAGGGAATGTTGGTGGGTGAGTGAGTGGGTGGATGAGTGAGCTAAGGTGGATGTATTGATGGATGGATGAGTGAATGCATGGATGAGTGAATGGATGTATGGGTGAAAGAGGGTGGATGATTGGATAAAAGGGCGGATGATGGATGTGTAAGTGAAAGATTGGATGGATGGATGAATGGAAGTGAGGGAGGATGGATAAAAGGGTGGATGATGGATGAGTGAAAGGAGGTATTAAGTGGATGGTATAAATGAGTGAAAGGGTTGATGGATAGATGAGAAAAAGGATTGATGGATGAGTGTAAGGGTGGATAAAGAGATGGATGAGTGAAAGGATGAATGGATAGGTTTAAGGATGGATGGATAGGTTTGGATTTGAAGGGAGGACAGACAGAATGGTGAAAAACTGAATGATGGATGAAAAACCAAATAGATGACAGAATGTAAAGGGTAAATGGTAGGATGAAAGGATGACTGGATAAATCGATGGAAGAGACAAGAGATATCTTCTGGGGAGGGTCATGATGATTTGCTTCATTTGCTAGTTGCCATAAGAGCTTTGCTTTGATGTGGGGTTATTTTCCGTTTCTTCCTACTCACGTGCTCAAAAATATATAGTATTGTGCCAAACATCATGGCATTAAGAAGGTCCAACTATTGCAAAAAAAGGAAAAATTAACATATCGCATTTTTCTTTCATTTTGTGTAATGAGTTAACCTGCTTTGTTTATATAAACACATTTCTCATGTGTTTTGGTGTGTGCTGCAACTATTATGGAAGTTGTTAATTATCATTATGTCTTGCCCTTAGCCCCTCCCCTAGCCCCGCCCTGCCCCGCCCACTCATTACAACTCTAGCCCATTTTAATGAGTACCTGCACTTATTTTTTTCCATTTAAAGCACTGGTTTTACTGATAGCTTGTATCAAATATCCCAAAAACTTCAAAAGAAATAAATCTTCAGGAAGGTAAGAGCAACAAAAGTATTCCGCCTACTCCATATCTCAATGGCACCTCAAGCGTTGAACATGAAAAAGCACTACGGGAGCCCGGTTTCAGGAGCACTACGGCAGCTCAGCTTGCTGCCGCCATGTACTAATATTAACAGTGGGGTTTGGCCAAGCACAATGGATTTGTGGTCAATCTCAATTTGATAACTTTAATTCTATGTCTTTCCTTCCACTTCGTGCGTTTGCTCCTCCCCTCGTGTAAATCCTATTTACCATTCTTTTGACTGGATGACTTATATCCTTCTCCTCCTCACATTCAGGGAATTCTTTTTTGTTCCAGCACTCCATGGAGTGCAAGTGTTTTCTTGCTCTTTCGCTCTCCATGTGTGCTGCTCCCCCCCTGGAGTACCTACCCCCTCTCTGTGTTCCATGTTGCTCCCTTCTCCAAACCTCGGAGCTCATCCGTTGCTTCCCTAAAGCGGTCCCTGTCTTTATTGGTTTAATTTTTTTTTTTTTTTTTAATTCCCCACCTCAACTTCCTCCATGGTTTACTGCCCCCCCCCACCCACTCCTTCACTGACCTCTGCCCCTCCGGTCACCCTTTTTTTTAAAATTATTATGTTTTAGAGGGCCTGCCAACCGCGGTTTGCTGCGGGGTTGCTTATTTTACACAATGCATTTTTTCAAAGGCTTGTTTTATTTTTATTACTCGTTCCAAGATCAGTGCCTACCATAATGGAATGGTAAATATAAAAAATAAACAAAATCGAGGATCTCATTTCGTATGTATGCGCATGAGTTGTGATGCGCACATGTACATGTATCATTATAGCTGTGAGGGTAAAATACGCTTTCAGCTTTTGTTTCCAATGCAGCACTACATATGCAAAATGTATTGGCAAAGACAATAGGTCTACATTGACAACCAAAAGGCGAAACTATTGTCTTTGCCAGTGCTTTATTTTTAGAAAGCCTTGGAAGAACATCAGCAAAATGTGCTGTGCAGCAAGTTCGAAACATGGCCAGCAGAGTGCGCTGTCGACCCTCCAGTTGCCGTTGGTATGCATGCTCAGCAGTGCTAAGGAGTCAGAGAGGAAGCTGACCCTGGATACGGTCAGTGTGAAGTCCCCGTGACCTGGGTGCAAGCAAAGGGTAACATTATTTCAAAGCGAGAACACTTGTAAAAGATCAGCGGGGCTCGCTGATATTCCAGATGTTTATATAGCCGCTGACACGGAGGAAATGTGCAGAGTGTACGAGGTTTCTCCACACAGCAGTCAACATACCAGGCGAGGGAGCTTGTTCACGGAGCGCAGGTAATCTTTGTCCAGGATACAGTTCCCAAGCACATTTCCGTAGCACCTGCAGAAGGGAAACAATAATAAAATAAAGCAAGGTAACCGACAGTCTGGAAATAATGTGCGAGACAAATTTAGATTGGGCACTAGTATGCAATCATAAACAAGGTTTCCTTGTCGCTAACTTTTTAGAAGGGATTTCCCTCTGCACTCGTACAATCACAAACAACGTTCATTAACAAATCGGGTATTATCAAGCGCCATCAGGAGGTAAGTCCTAGTTCAAGCTGCAGCCAGCGATGCAGAGCAGAAGATGAGATTTAAAAGGCAACAAATGCTTCTGATTTTCCCCAACCTTTCCAATTACCTCTATAGGACAAACTAGCGAGCCATAAAGCAATAAGGGGAGTAATGTATCTGCAGCAGTCATGGTGGGCCCTATTGCTCGCCCCAGACTTCCCACATAAACATTTTAAAGCGTTAGATACTCCAGAACATCTGGCATCTACTTTTGGGACATGTTCATTTTTTTAATGTATTGCCAATGAAACCAAAAGGTACAGTTAGAAACTGGTGTTATCGGAAAGTATCCAATGGACCAGTTAAACCAGCTTTCGGCCGCTGAAGGACAGAATTTTAAGAGTTTGAAAAGTTGATTACTAATCCATTGATGTCATTATGCTCTTGTAATGGGTTTTACTGTCCTTGGAGTCAGATTTGTGCAACTGAGCAGACAACCAAATTGTCAGCATAAGCTAATTGCCTGACCTTGGGGACATAACCTCCAAGGAGATAAGAAGTCTGCTCTCTATAGTGCAAGGAAGAGGGGAGACAAAACAACCCTTTCTTATTTTCAAAATTGTATAAGAGTTTTTAATGAGAACAAGTATAAACAACAGAGGAAAAAGAAGAAAGTTTGCAAGTGTGTACATATTTTGGGTGCAAGTCCAAAGCCGTTTGATGATCTAATTTGCACCAACGCTCCTTGAAGTAATTCAATTCCAAAGTGCAGTAGTGTGTTACAATACCCCAAGAGTACAATTTACACCATTTCTGTCCACTTTCGATTAATCAATGCAACAAACAGTTTGTGTGACCTTTTTCTTCCAGTGCTCTATTTATCAATGTGGACAAGACGTGTTCAGATTTGAACAGTTCGCTATAAAGCAAGCCTGAGAAAATGTAAAATAATAATAGAGAAAGATTTTCCTGCAAAATCTTGGCAAAAAATGTTTCCACCTGAATCAAGAAATGCCATTAAACAGTAGCTGCTCGGGTCTGATCTTGCACCTCATTTATACATTTGTTATACAACGGATCCTTTCCATAGTGTTGAAATGAGGCTGGTGTTAATTTTTTTTTATTGTTAATAGGGCTCCAGCCAGCACTCCATTCAGTACAATTCATTATAAACATGCCCATTGAAATCCCATTGACACCTGGAGAGTGAGAGGCTGGACAAACAATAGTTTGTGCAAAAACCTTTGTGTGTGAGAATGGTTCATTATTGCCCAAATATTATTGAAGTGGTGAATACGGTGCACTGCTGAGTTCTTTTTAACCGCATCGCTGCTGCGGTTATTTTTGCGCTGTGCGGCTGTTTTCGAATAACCGCGATACATGACTAGCTCAGCTCGTCATCCGCACACGTCACCCGTGGCTGATGACGAGCTGAGCTCGTCATCAGCATCGAAGGGGTTAATGAAAGCTTCCCATTTATTAAATGGGATATGATAGTCACATGAATATTCATAGTAAGCTATTCCAAAGCCAACGAGTCTCCAAAATGCCCAGGAGTCCCTTGAATTATCAGATTCAGATACTCCATTTAAAAAAGTCCTAATTCTTGGCTTAAATAATTTCAGGTACTAATTTTATAGTGGGATTTTAATTGCCGGAAGCTCCAAACTGGGGTATTTGAATATGGGTAATTTCAATATGGACCTCGTGCATGTTCTATACATCCCTTTTTCTTCTGAAATGAGGGCATCATATATAATACGCTATTTATTAAATTGTGCATTTCTTTTATTACTTTTTCAATTAACCGCATGCGCGCTAGCGGTTTTCCCGCTGAGCGCTGCGATTTCAAAAATCCCGCGTTACGTGACAAGGTCAACTCGTCACACGCACAGCGCAGGTAACGCCCATGACGAACTGACCTTGTCACACGCATCGAAGGGGTTAAATGATACGGAGTTGAATAACTTAGACCAAAAAAATTCCCAAGCCCAGGAGAAAATATGAAACTATGTTCCACAATTATTGAGGAATGCCTTTAGGTAAATAATGAAATACGGTGCCCAGAAATGATTTAATTTACCTGACAGATCAAAGTTCCAAATAAATGTTTTGCATGATAAACTGTTGCCAATTCGGGCTTGTAAATGTTAGCATTTTCATACAGCATATGTAACCATTTTAAGCCGGTATATTGAGGAATATGTCACCTTTCAGACCTAATTATTATTTTAAGCTCATGAAACTGGGAAACCTTACTCAAGAATAGTATTAGAGCTCACTGAATAAAGAGAATAATCTGTTCAGCGGTTTTTAAATATAAAATTAAATGATCAAAAACGAAATATAAATCAATTTTCAAAAAGTCTTCAGTATTTGTCTATTAAACTTGATGTTGTAATCAAAATCAGCTGAGTCTACATACAATGGTTCATTTGTTTTGTATAGCACTTTCCGATTCCACTGAAAACAGAGTTTAAGCCCGCTCTACTATTAACTGAAATAAACAATTAGTAACAGACATTTTGGTGTGCATTCTTAAAAATACTACAATTATATAGTTTAGTTCAATTAAAGGGGTTTCCCTTCAATTCTTATGTTCGCTCGAACTAAAATTAGCAGACTGCTACTCTGCTTCCCTATTAAACTTTTTCAAACATTTTATAAATAGTGAAATTGTTAAATTGGAAATTTGTCATTTTCCAAGATCCTTGAAAACATACGATATGATAGGAATTAAGAAATGGCATTAGACAAGACCCCATCAACCTTCGTTGTATTTTAATATCGGCTAGAATTCCAAGAGCAAATCAAAATTGTAGAATTAGAGTGAATATATAGATGTGCGAGCCAGTTAGGAATCCTGTAGCAAATTTGTGAAGCGCTCTGACCCAAAATTGTGAAGCGCTCTGATAACGGTAAGCGTTGTGTTCGCGCTATATAAAACGTTATAAATAAAAATTAAATATAAATAAATACATTCAAAATTAAAAGACCCAGTCTCCATTTGTCCAGATATCCTCATGAGATACTTCAGATTCATGATATACAACAACTTTCTTAAAGATCTATCTCAATTAAAAGCAAATTTTATTACAGGTAGGACAGTCAGGACCTTTACGTTTTTGTTCTCATGGTATCCAGTGTTAGAGTTAGAGCAGAACAATTAGGAGTGTAATTAAGATAGACCCTCTTCGGATATCTTCATATATCTGAATATTTATTTTTAGGCACTGGTTCCAGTATGACATCTCAAGACAGCCAATTCACAACGTCTTTTCCATTCCCCTCCCCCCCCAGAGATCCAACTTGTTGGCATGCCTAATGGCACACCCCTTTGACAGAACCCCCCCCCCGTTTTCTCATCCCGCTTAAAGCCCTGATCACAATAATCTACTGCTTGTTCCATTTAAAATATTTTTCACCATTAAAGGAAATGCTGCCAGCTACAGTACAGTGTATCACTTCAGTAGATTTTGACAGATTATTTCTCCAGTCTAGTGAAATAACAGCAGGGTAGAGTTTTTTTGTACAGGCTTCAGAGACACCTTTGCAATGATAATCTCTTCAGCTACTCTTTGCAATAAATGATCATGCTTAGGATCAACTAACAAAGATGCACTGACTTTATGTTTAACCTCCTTATTATCACTTGATGATATCACTGGTATCATTTTGACAGGCTCCATGCCTGTTCCTCAGCTGGTTGTGATGCAGCCGCTGTGTTATGCTCATTTGTTATGGTTTGATCTAAAATAGCCAATTTGTTGTCAACAGCTATAAATTGGTGTTTCCTGTATGATGATGCGATGTATCCCTTTCAAGCCTGTGAAATTTTGAAAATACATTATTTTATTAGATACATTTGTGATTGCACCACATCCTTGAGCCCTAAAATGTTAAAAATTTAGCTTGTGTCTGCTTATGTAAGCGTGGACGCCTTCACAGGCTAGGCAGATGGTAACTATGAAGATGGTAACCACAAACTGGTGTCTAAATCAGGAAAGTTGTGTTTGATTTTGCTTGTTCTTTTAACTGAATTGCTGGTATCTTGTCTATGTTGTTCAGTGGCTATATAATTTATTCTGTTCGGTCTTGTTTCTCTTGATGGAAGAGTAATCAGTAATAGATCTTGAATGTTCACACTTTTGATACTTGAAGGGAGGTGAGCAAGAGACTGAAACGTCAACCTCTGGAATCACTGTAGGTTTCAGTGTTAATGTAGATAGTAACCTATGACTTTCTCTGCAGAATTCAAGCCAGCAGTGAGAAAGCTGTCAGTGATAGTCTGGTGGAGTTAATGCACATTTTTAATTGCAAGTAACTGAACTTGGTCGATTAACTCACGTACGGCAATTAATTTTGAAAATATGTCATGTCAAAGGTTTTTATATAGCGCATCTTATCACCGCAAGGTCTCAAGGCGCTTGCAGCATAAAAAAACAGTTGATCAGAAGGGAGGCTCCAGATGTTTATACAACAAGGAACCTTGATTTGAAACTTCATTGTCACTATTCATGTCAGTTTAATTGATCATTAAAATTGAAACTTGGTTCAGATAGGAGTGTGCAAAAGTTGAAAGCGGTATCTGACATCTCTGTTAAAGTCATGCTTATTAGCCAAAATCAGTTAAAATAGGATATGAGGGTGTGGTGTTATCTTGAAAGCTGCAGTGAGGAAATACATTCCTAATTGATGCTTTTCTATTGGAGATGTGGTGTACCTTAGTAGTAGGTCATATAGTTATTAATGCATCTAGTTTAGAAATAGCTCCGATTCATGGAGTTCAAACCAGGTCTTCTTTTTTAATATTACCCATGATGTCCACAACATCCTGCCCATAAATAGAATAAGACTCTGAGCAAACCCTTGAGGGGACTTAGAAGTACAATTTACTTTGGCTACAGTTAGAATTTAATTCCCTTGCTTTACATAACTAAGTGAACTGGTATCAGTGTTTTTTTCTGGGTTTTAAAGAATAAAGGAAAAGTTAGCTACCTTAGTAGTGATTAATAGAATTCACTGAATCGGTAGTCCTATCAATGTTCTTAACAACTCTAAAGTTACGTATTTCTTTTCCAAAGTTCTGTTTCTGCGACCTAGTTAACATTGTTTAAGTTTAATTTAATTTCATCTTTGTGTACTGTGAATGCCAATTTTAGACCCAGTTTTTAAGTTTTTAGTATGGGATCAGATAAAGTCCACACAGTAAATCGCAAAGACCTCACAGGGATCAAGAATCAAATCAGCTACAAGGTATAAGGAAAATGCTACTTACCAGTATGCATCTGTTCTTGGCATGTAGAGCTGCAGAGTTACCCACTGTGCATAGATCGCCACCTAGTGTTGGGCCCAGATGTTTGCAGTTTGTTTTTGTCCTGAAGTTCTTTGGAAGTCACAAGATAGGGGACTCCTCCTCTGGACCACATTGCGCATGGGCATCGGCTCCATCCTCAGATTGTTTTTCGCCATTAGGGAAATGATGGAGCTTTGCAAGAAAAGGAAGGATGTCCATGTAAGCTGTATCTAATTTAGATAATACTGGCACAGATAAAGGTAACCGGGGAGGCGGGTGGGGGTGTGTAACTCTGCAGCTCTACATGCCAAGAACAGATGTATACTGGCAAGTAGCATTTTCAGTTCGAGGCATATGAGCTGCAGATTGTACACTGTGCATAGATTGTATAGCAGTACACACTCTTAGGGGCGACCACCCCTATCTGTTGCAGTAGTTTGAAATAGTGTTTTGAGAACAGCCTGGCCCACATTAGCTTGTTGTTTAGTCTGCACATCTACACAATAGAGTTTTGTGAATGTGGGCGGTGTAGACCATGTAGCTGCTTTCCATATGTCATCTAAGGGAATGTTCCCTAAAAATGCCATTGAAGCCCCAATTGTCCTTGTAGAGTGGGCTTTAGGAGGAACGGATAACATACGTTAAGCTTTGTGATAGCAAATGTGTATGCATTTGACAATCCACCTAGCTAACCCAGATTTTGATATAGGGTTGCCCTTGTGTGGTGGTGAGAAAGATACAAAAAGTTGTTTCATCTTACGAAAGGGTTGTGTTCTCTCAATGTAGTATAACAATGCTCTTTTGACATCTAGGGTATGAAGAGCTCTTTCTGCTACTGTTTGTGGCTGCGAGAAGAACACAGGGATTTCCACAGATTGATTGAGGTGGAAGGGAGAGATGACTTTGAGAAGGAATTTTGTATTGGTACGGAGAACGACCTTATTGTGATGCATTTGCAAGAAAGGTTCTTGAATGGTTAGTGCTTGTAGTTCACCAACTCTCCGTACTGAAGTAATAGCTACTAGTGACGCAACCTTCCATGTTAAAAATTGTAGTTCACATTTATGTAAAGGTTTAAAGGGAGGTCCCATTAGCCGTGTGAGAACAATGTTTAAATTCCACACTGGTGAAGGTGGTACCCTAGGAGGAATTATTCGCTTGAGGCCTTCCATAAAACCTTTAATAGCAGGCACTCTGAACAAAGATAGATGCTGTCTGTTTTGTAGATATGCTGCTATGGCAGCAAGATGCAGTCTAATAGACGTGTAGGCCAAGTTACATTTTTAAAGATGTAATAAGTACGCTATGATGTGTTGAATAGATACTTCTAGAGGATTGATATTGTTGTGAAAATATATAACAAAGCGTTTCCACTTGGCTGTATAGCATGCTCTAGTGGTGGGCGTCTAGCCTCTTTTATGACGTTCATGCAGTCAGGAGGAAGGTTAAGGTATCCGAATTCTAGGATTTCAGGAGCCAGATCGCAAGGTTGAGCTGAGCTGGGTCCGGGTGTCTGATCTCTCCACGGTTCTGGGTTAAAAGGCGTGGAGATAGGTATAGCTTTTGGTGCGGCACTACAGACAGTTGCAGCAGTGTGGTGTACCACGGCTGTCTGGCCCACGTTGGCGCCACTAGGATGAGGGTTATAGAATGCTGCTGTAGTTTGCATACTACTACTGGCATGAGTGATAGAGTCAGAAAGGCGTACGCAAATTTGCCTGACCAGTTCATCCATATCGCATTGCCTTTGGAAAGTGGGTGTGGATATCTGGCAGCGGAGCTTGGGCATTTAGCGTTTTCGTGGGTGGCAAAGATGTCTATCTGAGGTTGTCCCCACAGCTGAAAGAATGGTTGAAGAACTTGTGGATGAAAGTTCCCACTCATGGATTTGTTGTGTCTGACGACTTAACAGATCTGCTATGGTATTTTATACTCCTGGAACATGTTGGGCTAAGAGGAATATGTTTTGAGGTACAGCCCACCGCCATATGTTCTTTGCTAGCTGAGAGAGCTGCAGGGAGTGTGTTCCGCCCTGTTTCTGTATGTAATACATGGCTGTCATGTAACACAGCTTTGTTTGATACTTGCTTTTGGAAAGCTTTCAATGCTAGGAATATGGCTAGTAACTCCAGATGATAGATATGGAGTAACTTTTGTTGTGGTGTCCACCTGGCTTGCATGGTGTGTAGCAGTAGGTGGGCTCTCCAGCCGGAGAGCGATGCGCCCGCTGTCAAGACTATTTGAGGAAGGGGGGGGCATGTCTTGGATGCCGATGGTGAGGGTCGCCTAAGCGCTCGGCTCCGCGATCGAGCCTTGAATTATCCTGCAGAACTGCCTCTGGTCACCCCCAGAGCATCCTATCTGCTGGGGGAAGGGACGCCCCCACCGAGAACCCGCCGATCAAAGTCTAATTGCCCCCGTGGCTCTAGAGGAGACCGCTGCCAAGTTGCCCGGGGTGCTCCGGCGAGCGAAAACAACATGGCGGCTGCTGATCCACATTGCGCCCACTGACGGCCGGGGATCGCGGAGGACGCTGCGGTGCCCGGAGCGCCTGCCTGCTACCACTGAGGAGCTGTGACCCGGGGGGTTAACAGGGGGACTTGTGGAGCACGCCGCGGCTAGCCGCCGGGATTCCTAGCCGACGACCTTACTGCCGACGGCACATAGAACCTGTGACGGGCTTCCGCCCCGCGGCCGGTGCGACAGGCTTGTCACCGCGGGGACCCGCTTGCATCACTGGCGGGAAACTCACAGAGCGCAGAGGGCTGAGGCACCGGCGGAGGAGCTCCCGACTCTAGGGGAGTGTCCCGCCCATTCCCCTGCCCGGCAGGACGACGGTGGGTGCCTTCTGCCCTCCCCCATTACCCCCCTGCCTGTAGCTGGACTGTTCGGCAGCCTGCATAGGGGGAGCGAGTCCACGCTCAGCGCACGGCCGCGGTGAACTGTGCGAGGGCCCTGCACAAGGGGCTGCTGGTGGCGCCGTCCCAAGTTCCCCAGATGTCCTGCGGCTCCGGCGCCGATTGCAGCAGTACTATATGTAGAAGGGCCTACTTGAGTGCCACAGACCACACACTGCGAGGCTGGGGATCCGGCTGAGAGGAGGTTGCAGCCGAGTGCTGTGAATTGGGAAGCGCTTGCCAGCGGTCGGCCCGTGAACTGATTGCCCGGTTCCAGAGGGCGAAATCCACAAAACCGCCCGGATCGCCAGAACCCAGACGTTGGGCCCCTCTTGGGAGACCCCCCCCGCCCCACCAGCGCGGCGACAACTCGGCTCCTCGTTGCCTCCGGGACCCCCTATGTGGGAGCGTAAGAGGAGGCGAGGACTGCGAAAAACCTGCTGTGGTGAAGAGGCACGTAAACGAGAGGAAACCCTGCGGTGGGGAGCCTGATACCATACGCTGTGGGAAACGGAGGGGGTACCCGAACACTGATTGCTGAACTTTGGGGTTCACACTGGTGACACTGTACGGCAGCCTGTGAAGGAACCTGGCGACAAGGCCGGAGAAACGGCCTCTACGGGCAACACTGACCAGGGAAAACCTAACAGTTTGCACTACTGAGCAGAGTTTGATGACTACCCATTAGTTGTGCCTAGCTACCGCTAGACACCCCACACAAGCCTTCCTCCATTGCTGGTCCTCGAGCCGCTGGGCCTGGCACCATCCGTGGAACGCCTATGAACTTAGAAGAGGTGGCACTACCGCTGAAGGTGCTTGAATATCCCAGCTGATGATCTGTGGGGGCTAGGAGAGACCCTTGCTGAGATAGACCGAGGGGTCCTTGGGGCTGGCACTGGATAGACTGTTATACTACGAAGGGACCCTCGATCATCAATTTCTTCTTGCTGAAGCCTCTCTGAGCTGGATGATCTAGAGTGCTGTTGACCGTGACCGACTCCGCCTTGGATCGCTATAGCTGACGAAGAGGCGCCTGTGACCTGCTCGCCGGATCTCTGAGACTGTACTTTTGTGCCGAAGCTGTACACGCCCAGGTGATACCCCTGATGACCACTGGGGCGAACACCAATCGAGATAGGCTTTAGCGAGGTCCTCCTGACCCTGGGCAGCTTCCCCTCACCAGTCAATGACGAAACAGGACGACACTCCAGACATGGGAAAACCTAAAGGGATCAAAGGTGCACGCAATCTACATCGGACGCAGAGATGCCGGACAAGGGAGACCACCCAGATCCGGATCAGCCATGTGACCCTCACTTACAACTCCAGCTGGACAAGATCTTTGCGGTATTAACAGACACCCGTGCAGCGCTTCAACAAGATATAGAGCAAGTGGCCACGGGACTCTGTTTGCTCCAAACAGATCACGGCAAGCTGTCTGATAGGGTCAAAGAGGTGGAAGATACGGTCCACACCCTGGCGCTGGCGCAAAAGGCCCTCTCAACCACTATGACTGATGTGCTGGACCGCATAGACGCACTGGAGAAACGAGCTGAGGAAGCTGAAGGGCTCAATCGCCGGAATAACATCCGAATCTTAGGCCTGCCGGAGAAAGTGGAGGGAGGGGACATGGTTCGATATCTTGAAGACTGGCTCCATACAACGGTGGCGCCGGAAGGTCTGTCCACCTTTTATACACTGGAGCGAGCGCAAAGAGTCCCGTCCTGGCCGCTGCAGCAGGGTCGTCCTCCGCGTCCAGTGGTTACACGGCTGTTACACTACCGAGAAAAAGACCCGCTACTTCATATTGTTCGGCTGAATGGCCCCTTTCAGGTGGAAAACAGCAAAGTCAACATCTTCCCGGATTATACTTACAAGACGCAGCGCAGACGAACCTCCTTCCTAGCAGTCAAGAGAGAACTGAGAAGTGAGGGCATCCAGTACTCCTTGTTATTCCCAGCTCGACTCCGAATAATTGTTGATGATACCACCAAATTCTTTGATACGCCAGAAGACGTCTGCACCTGGCTGGAACTGTACAGAACCGGCAAAGACGGCTTTGGCCCGCGACCTGGAACTAGATTAGAGGGATTGCCGCAGCAGAAATCCAGGCGGATCCGTAATCGACGTAGAGGTCTCGGGCGACCTTCATTATCGGAGGCGGCAGCAGAGCGGCAGGGAGTCCTGGAGGTGATATCTCACATTTTGGGATCACAAGGTGCCCCATCACTAGAGGAGGCGGAATCCGGGAAGGGTGATGATCGTTCAGACACTGAGCGCTCAGAAACTGACAGTGTGCCACTACCTGCGATCACCCCAGCGACAGCTGAAGGAATACTAGATTAACAATGAGAAACCCTGGTGAGCTGCTGAGGTTCGGGCACGTACTATGGCGTACTGTTTGCTGTGAATTGAGGGAGGGAGCTACTCATTTACGGAGGGGAAACGGGTGAAGGTTTTTGTTGTACATAACTACTCAGGGCTCGATCGCTCACAAGGAGCCCGAGTGGGGGCGGCTTCCCGCTGGTACCCAACCCCCTCATTGCCCTTAAGGCTTACCCACGGTGACTACCGTTGGGTTAATTGACAGTTTCTTTTGGGAGTGTTTGGATGGGAGCTAGATTGCGATCTTTAGGTCCTGTTCTGGGGAGGGAGAAAGTTTGGGGGAATTCTATAACGTTGGGGGGAGAGTATACCATCGGTGCTGACAATTCGGCATACTTGGAACACCCGAGTACTGGGTGGGGAAGTGGGTGCAGGACGCTATGGGACAATGGTTGACTTACCTAATTTGAGATGTATAACCTGGAATGTGAGGGGACTCCACACTATGACAAGACGCCACAAAATACATGCCTATCTAGTGCAACAGGGAGTTCAGATTGCATTATTGCAAGAAACACATTTAACGTAGACAGAGGGGATAGCCTTACAGCGCAGCTGGAGGAGCCAAGTGTACAATACCACATATTCAGCGTTTGCCAGGGGCGTTCTAATTTGGATCAGGGCTGGGGTCCCATTTCAGGTTACCAGACAGGTTATAGTCCCTGAGGGGAGGTTTGTTGCCATAGCAGGAAAGCTGGGAGGCAGGGACATCAACTTCTGTAGCGTGTATGCACCCAATGTGGACCAGCTGGACTTTCTTACGACACTATCAGGGTCCCTTGCTCACTTCCTAGTAGGGCCACTGTTAATAGGAGGGGACTTTAATTCTGTACTAGATGTGACCCTCGACAGATCGCATCCTCCGTTGGTGGACTCCCCAACACACCGTACTGCTAAGGGCAGACTGGAATGTCAGTCAAGATGGGGCCTATCCGATATCTGGCGCGCTCTACACCCGCAGACCAGAGATTATTCCTTTTTCTCGGGAATGCACGAGCTCCATGTGAGGCTTGATGCGATGCTATGCTCTCCAACTCTAATACCAATGATTGTGAGAACGGAATATCTGTCGAGGACAATCTCGGATCATAATCCTCTATTGCTCGCTATCCAATGGTTCCCTAGCGCCTCATGTGTTCCCACCTGGAGGCTACGCCCGGAAACGTTGGAAGATCCACCTTTCCAGGAGGCACTGGATGAGAGAATAACTCAATACTTCAAGGATAATGCTAGCACAACGAAGTCGAGAGCAACGGAATAGGCTGCCTTCAAGGTGGTCTTTAGAGGGTTCTGCATAGGTAAAAAGACAGGAGTACGGAAAGTACTCTTAGATGACCTCGATAGAGCAGACAAGAAACTCCGAGAAATGGAGCTCTTGAGACCTGGCCATCCCGAGCTACAGGAGCAGATTAGTGCGGCGAAAGAAGCAGTCGCGGTTGAAACAGAACGGCTGCGCAGCTTCAACTACAAGACCTATACAGCCAGGTCCCACGCAGAGGGCGACAAATCAGGAGCCTTACTGGCCTGGCTCGCCGACCCCACGAGGAGGAACTCCCCCATAGTATCCATATGCACGGCGGAGGGTGATGAAGTATACACCCAGCCTGAGATCCTACGTAGCTTCGCAAACTATTATGAAACCCTGTATCAAAGCAAATTAATGGCCGGCACTCCGGCCATAGATAATTTTCTTGAGGGGCTCCCCTTCCCAGTGTTAGACCCTGAACAAACTAAGGACTTGGGCAAAGACATCGAGCTAGGAGAAATCCGGTGTGCAATAAAACAGATGGCACATAATAAAACCCCAGGTCTGGATGGATTGCCCATTTAGTTCTACGTAAAGTACGTGGACCTACTGGCTCCACGGCTGCTAGAGGTCTATAGAGAGGCGAAACAATTAGGTCATTTACCACACTCCATGCGAGAAGCGTTGGTAATCCCCCTACTTAAACCTGGTAAAGAGAGCAGCGATACAACATCATACAGGCCACTATCAATGTTGACTACTGATTACAAAATTTTAAGCAGCATTTTAGCGTCCCGACTCTTAGAGCACATGACCACACTGATCCATGAGGACCAAGCAGGCTTCATACCCAAGCGCAACACTACCATGAACATACGCCGATTGATACGGCTCCTAGAATATGATCACTTGGAGGCCCACCACCCAATGATATCATCGGTAGACTTAGAAAAGGCATTAGACAGCCTAGAGTGGGAATACCTTTACAAAGTGCTTAGGCGTTTCGGAGTGGGAGAGGATTACCTGAAATGGACCGCTGTGCTATATACCTCGGCGATGGCTAGAGTAAAATCGGGAGCACTAATATCGCCACAATACCCAGTAGAAAGAGGCAAGAGACATCGATGTTCCCTGGCCCCGCTATTTGCATTGGCAGTAGAACCCCTTGCAATGTCAATCCGCACGGATGTCCATTATAGGGGATTGCAGAACAAAACTGGACAGCAGTATATATATCGCTGTATGCCGATGACCTTTTGCTCTTTCTCGAAGATGCCGACGGAGCCCTAGTAGGAGCTGACAATCTTTCAACCAACTTTGGCGAAATTTCCGGCCTCAAAGTAAACTGGTCCAAGACATGTTTATTCCCAGTACACAAGGGGGAGACTCAGCCCTCCACGACCAGAACGATCAGATGAGAACCCAGCTGCCTGAAATATCTAGGGGTTTACATCTACCACACCCCTGCCGACGTATTGGAGGGAAATATTACCCGCGGTATCAGAGAGTTGAAGGGCAGCATGTCCTTTTGGGCTACTCTCCCACTATCAGTGGTAGGTCGGATAGCGCTACTCAAAATGGTGGTGCTCCCACAGCTCTTATATTACTTCAAAACGCTACCCATTTGGATCCCTCCTGCTACCATACGGCTCCTGAAATCCATGATAGTGTCCTTCCTTTGGCAGACGGGTCGACACAGAGTTGCCTTAACAACGCTAATGAGACCGAAGTCGGAAGGGGGCTTAGCTGTTCCCAACTTTGAAGTATACTATTTAGCAGCTCAATTGCAGATCTACACCCAGGAAATAGCACGCGAGTTTAGAGGGCCGGAGGATAAACTGGGCCTGGGACTACCTCGACATGTGCTTTCTTTTATAGCGCTACAGCAGAAATTAGTCCTTCGAGACCTCACGCAAGAGGAAACAACGATTAGATTATGCTGGAACCGGACACAGCGTTAGGCGGGCATGTTGCACCCATACGCCCCCGAAATCCCGCTAGGAATGCTGACAGCATTGCCACACGGCGGAGATTGGTCGCAGTTGCAGAGATGGGAGGAGGCGGGGATCCAAGTCCTGGGAGACCTTTACGAAGACGGAACGCTGTTACCGTTCCCAATACTCTTAGACCGATATGAACTACCTAGAGGGGACTTCCTACTGCATTCAGCACTCACACTAGCAATACAAGCACATTGGAGAGAAGGGCTCACAGAACCGAGAACAACGATGGCTTGCCAATATACTATGATGGCAGCGGGAACGTTTAAAGCGGTCTCGTGCCTTTACTTCAGAATGACCAATGAGGGATTGCCTCCTCTGGTGACGTTGAAGGGTAAATGGGAAGCTGATATAGGAAGAGAGATCCCTGAGACAGTATGGATGCAACTGATGAGAAGGGCTTGGAAAAGCACATGTAATGCGCGATTTCAATTAGTGCACTTCTATATCCTCCTCTGAGCATACCTGACCCCGGGGAAGATCAAAAGATACTTTGCTGCAGATTCCGCAGGATGTCCCAGGTGCAAGGCAGTTGGTGTAGAATTAGAACACATGCTATGGACATGTCCTATTTTAACTCCTTACTGGAAGACGGTGGGAGACACTCTTAACGAGATAACAGAGCGAGGCTTAGTGTTTGACATGGCCTTTGGGGTTCTGCATTGGTTCCCTCACACCCCTAAAAATAAGATTATAAGCAAATTCATAGATATGGGGCTCATCCTTGCGAAACGTGAAATTACACGACACTGGAAGGCAGTGACGGGTCCCACGGGCACTAGGTGGCGAAACGAGTTTCTTAAATGGGCTGGTGGGGAAAGCATGTTTAGGTTTCAATCGGCACGGTGACAACAGAATGACAATGCTTTAGAAATGGCGCAAGCATGGGATGCACTGGTACAAGCACTGCGTGCCTGTGACACACGGCACAAATCGGAGAACTAACACCATGATTTGAGCATACCCCTATAACATGACCGGTACATAGCACGAACCACTGCCTAACGACTCCTGTACTTACAAACCTCCATGACTAATGGTGGGAATTGGGGAGGGGGGGTGTTACTTTTAGCATTTATTGAGTAATTGGGCAGGACAGGCTAAGAACACCCTTTATTGAGATTTCCTGTATTTGATCCTGCTCATACCTAGATCCAATATCTAAGATTATAAAGTAAAGGGCTACTTTAAGCAAACTTGAATAACATAGGAAATGTAATCAATGATGTCTGTTGTGCGAAACAAAACCCAATAAAACTTGTTTAAAAAAAAAAAAGAACTATTTGAGGAACTGGCTCTAGGAATGGTCGCCCTTTGGAAAGGGTTTTGGTGTTCCACCACTGCAGAGAGCGATGAGTCCGACCGTCCACCAACACTAGGTCTGTTAATTGACCTTGAGCGTGGTTCCATTGGCGTGCTAAGCACTCTTGGAGATTTTAAGTCTTGCATGGGGGACTATGAAAATGCAAGAGGTCATCGTCCCTATGAGTTGCATGAACACTCGTGCTGGAAGGGAGTTGTGTGGCTGAAACTTTGTGGGAAGAGCTTGCATGCTGGCTATCCTTATTGGAGTGGGATAAGCTAGCGCTGTCGAGGTGTTTATTGTGGCACCGAGGTATTGTTGTACTTTGGATGGTTGCAGATGGGACTTGGTGTGGTTTATCGTGAACCCCAAGTTGTGAAGCCGTTGGATAGTGGCATGAGGGTGTTCTACACACTGGTTGTAGGAGCTGGCTTTTATGAGCCAGTCGTCCATGTATGGGAAGACATGGATGTGCTGTCTTCGTAAATGTGCTGCCACTACTGCTAGGCACTTGGTGAATATTCTTGGTGCTGTTGTGACTCCGAATGGGAGTACTTTGAATTGATAGTGCTGCCCGTTTATTACAAATCTGAGATACTTCCTGTGAGCTTTGTGAATGGGAATATGGAAGTAGGCGTCCTTGAGATCTAGGGTAGCAAGGAAGTCTTTTTGTAACAGAAGAGGAAGGACTTGGCGTGTGACCATGTGAAAATGGTCTGACTGTATGTATATGTTTAGAGAAATGCAAAAACCACAGTTGATGGACAGAATGCAGAACAATGTCATACATTCACCACAGTACAGAGATCTGGGCCCAAATCCATCGTTTTTTTGCACTCCACACCACCCCAGTTCAGACATGGCCATATGCAAATCAGTCTGACCCTTTACCTCATGGGAACAGTCCAGCCCGAACCGCCAAGCCATGCCTTCCCTGGACCGGAAACAAGCTTCCGAGGACCGGTTCTGGCATTCCAGCTGTCTTCAGTGGCAATCAGTTGGACCCTGTGCCCCATGACATTGTTCTGCATTCTGTCCATCAACTGTGGTTTTTGCATTTGTCACCCAGAGTGGGATGGGTATGCTCAGACGTGAGTCCCATGCTCTCCACACCACTGGATTCAAGCAAGCCGGGCTGAAGACGGCTGAAATGCCAGAAACCGGTCCTCGGAAGCTTGTTTCCAGTCCAGGGAAGGCATAGCTTGGCAGTTCGGGCTGGACTATTCCCATGAGGCACAGGGTCAGACTGATTTGCATATGGCCTTGTCTGAACTGGGGTGGTGTGGAGTGCAAAAAAACGATGGATTTGGACCCAGATCTCTGTACTGGGGTGAATGTATGACATTGTTCTGCATTCTGTCCATCAACTGTGGTTTTTGCATTTGTATATGTTTAGAGGTCAGAGGTCTATAATAGGCCTTAGAAAGCCGTCCTTCCTTGGGATAAGACAGTATAGGGAGTAGACTCCCTTGTTTTGTTGGTGCAGAGGAACTGGTTCTATTGCACCTTTTTCCAATAGAGATATTACTTCTTGCTTTAGCAGTGATAGATGCTCTTGTGACATTGGACAATGTTTGGGTGGTATGTTTGGGGGGGGGGGGTAGATGTTAGTTCTAGACAGTAACCTGATTGAATAATTTGTCGCACCCATCTGTCTGATGTGATGTTGGTCCAGGCAGGAAGGAAATTTTGTAATCTTCCCCCCACAGGAGTGGAATGGTGGAGGTGGAGTGGAGGAAAGTCATTAGGTAGGGGGGGGGGGGAGGGGGGGCAGAGCGGGAGTTGTTAGTTTTGCCTCGGCCTTTGTTGTTGTTACCCCTGTAACCCCCTCTTCGGTAGCCCTTAGTGAATGTGGATTGGCTAGGGGTCTTATAGGTAGTGGCGGAGCTATCGGAGGAGTAGCCTCTTGTGTTGCCTCTATAGGATGAGCGACGAAAAGAACGTCTGGGAGCTTGCAACTGCAAGGCTCCCATAGATTTAGCTGCGTCTGTGTCTTTTTCCATTCTCTCTAAAGATACATCAACGTTAGGGCCAAATAGGTGTTTCTCATCAAATGGCTGATTGAGGATGGAATTTTGTACTTCAGGTTTAAAACCTGAAATACGTAGCCAGGCATGCCTATGTAAAAGGACACTGGTGTTAATTGCCCGTGAGGCAGTATCTGCGGCATCTAGGGCACAGCGAATGGAAGTATTGGTGATATTTTTACCTTCCTGTATGAGTTCATCAGCCCCATTTTTATATTTATCTGGTAGATGCTGCATTATGGATTCCAGTTCATCATAATGTGCCCCGTCATATCTTACCAATAGGGCTTGAGTATTGGCAATGGGCCATATGTTAGCCGTGTGTGACTCTGTTCGTTTGCAGGAGGAGTCAAGGAGTTTAGATTCCTTTTCTGGTGGTGATGCCTCACCTGATGTTTGTGATTTGGCACGTTTACGTGCTTTAGAGACTACAGATCCAGTTTACATTAGAGGCCCAGCACCGCTAGATTCCTTGGTAGAGGCAGCTTTGTATTTTTTCTCAATGCAGGGGTTGAGGACTCGAGCCCTGACAGATTTCTTTAAATACCCCTGTTGCATGCTTAATTACCCCCTTAAGCACTGGCAAAATGGAAGTGGACCTTTGTGTAGTATCAAAGTTGTCTGTGTGCAAGTCGACCCCATGGTATTGTGCAGCCCTATGGACAAGTAGGTTAAAACCCATAGTGTCCTTTGGGGGGGGAAGGCCTGGAGGGATATACATCATCTTGAGGGACGTAAGGCACATCAGGGATGGTATCATCATCTCATGGATTAGGTGACTGAGGGGGAATATTGGTCCCTACTGGGTCATGTGCACCCCCGCCTGGGTCATCAGAGTCTGTATCTGTAGGAAGGTGGATACCAGACTATGGTTAACCCAGATTTTTGTCTAGTGTTTAGCTGTTTTTTCGACTTAGTTGGCCTGGGATCCTGCTGATCAGGGCCCCAGGCTATCTGCTCTCACTTTAAAATGAACTCCATGTACCCTAGGTACATCTCCAACTGGATACTGGGTCACCTTATGAGCCCCTGTACAGTGTACTATAGGTACCCAGGGCATAGGTGCATCCAAGGCCTACCAGGGGCTGCAGCATGCATTACCCCACCACTGGCTGGCCACTCACATTGACACAACTGGCTTATCACTCAGCTGGGGCAAGGTCGTGTAATCACCCCTTTCTTCGATATAGTATACCTATATCTAACCTTATGTCTAGACACGTATAAACCTATAAGTCACTCCTATGGCAGACCTTAACAATCCTGGAGGCAGAGTGCTTGGTTTTATGTGAGATGGTGCTCTAGCAAGAGCGGAGCCTGTCTGCAGCTTTCGGAACCATGTCCTTATAGCTGTTCTAGGATATTGCCATACCATATACTCTTAAGTGCATTATTAACCTCGCGGTTAAATGCTAACTCTGGTTTGGCTTTATCAAAACATGTCGAGTAAGGTGTCCTACGTTTTGGAATACTACCCCCTCACCAGTTCTGGCGACGGTGGTAGCATTCCACCCTTCTAGAGGGAGAAGACATGTTGTTCCTACTAATCCCGGTGAAAGTTAACCAGAGACTCAGCATCACAAAATGGATGCTGCTGCCACAGACACAAGTCTGAACTCCTGCTGCTGGGAGTCCTTCCAGCGAGGGAGGCTTGGACAATAGGTTTCCTGCTTTGGGAGGTGCTAGCACCACCCCAGACAGGCTTTTGTGTATTGGGGCAGGGAGGGCTGAATGAAATTACACTGCCTGGGGCACACAAGGTGTCCCATGCATAGTCCAGTTCAAACCTGTGCTGGGGCACTCCAGCCCCAGCTCTGGCACGAAACTGGACAAAGGGAAAGGGGTGTAACCACCCCCTTCCCTGGTCCCACCCATAGGAGGGACCTAGCAGGTAATCCAGCCCCTAGATTTGGTATATAGGTAGGAGCGGAGTCCCAAGACTTTAGATTAATCCTGACTGAAACTTGAAACGAAACTCTGGACCTTCGACGATCTACTTTGCTAGAAGACGACTGAAGAATCTCCCTTGTGGTCAAGGAGTGGCCAGCTGCACAAGGAGGCACCATCCAGCGATCAACGACTTGCTTTATCAACGCTCCCGCCGGAGCCCGAGCACAGAGCCTGACAAGAACCGGACTTCCAGACATCCAACAGCCCAATCCACAGTCCCAGCAGAGCTGAGACCCGTGGAGGCGACGAGAGACGTGGGACCGGCAATCTTGAAAAGCCTGCGACTTGCTAATTGTGCAGCACCCAAGGCAACCTCGAAGCTGTGCATTGGGGATTGAGAAGCCCCAGCCCCGAGCATCATCTGCACCGAAGATCAGCCCTGCAGACTCCACGAGTTCTGCGTGGGGCCTTCTGCATTTTCCTGCTAGACGCGTCTGCCCGTTCTCTTGCCCGTTGGCTAGTGGCCATCTTGGCGACAAACCTTTGAATTTACACCGCTGGTCTGGCTGCTCCAGACTGGCCCTTGCTTCCCTCAAAAGAAGAAGCCACTCAGACCTTGTAAGAAGCCAACTTTGTTTCCTGCGTGGTTTGCCTTTGCCAAGGCTTGTTGACTCCAATCCTGAAGCCGACACCGCAGACAGAGAGAGCCTTCGTGGAACAGTCTGTGCCCGACTCCTGGTCGTCGTCGACACCTCCTGGTCCACGTGGCTGCAGAGACAAGCTTCACGACAGCACCTGATTGCTTCACGACATCGCCTGGTTCCTTCCTGGTCATTGGCTAGTGACACAGACTCTGTCCCCTCAACTTTCAGGTCCTCTTCATCTTTGATCCACCCTTACACTTCTCTCCTGGTCGCCTGCAGCATCTTTCTTCCAGGCTCCATAGGATTCAACGACGAAACCCGACACACTTTGACACCTATGCACCCACTTCCTGTGGGTGAGGTAACAAGAGTACTCCGGTGCTCCTTTGGGTATCAACTATCCAACTGTCTAGGTTTCAAGTAACTTTCACCGAGTCCAGTCAGAAGTGCCCTAAAAGAGAAAGAGAAAGAATGTGAGAATGTGTGTGAGAGAGAGTGTGAGAGAGAGTGTGAGAGAGAGAGTGTGAGAGAGAGTGAGAGTGTGAGAGAGAGAGTGTGAGAGAGAGAGTGTGAGAGAGAGAGAGCGAGTGAGCGAGTGAGCGAGCGAGCGAGCGAGCGAGCGTGTGTGTGTGTGTGTGTACACTGCACACGCATCCTGTGGGCCTCCTGCTTCCTAACTCTTGGTATCTCAGCGTAGCCCCAGCGATGCCCTAGGCCTATTCACTTTCTGTGTAGTGGTCCTTATACCACTATTTTAGTATATGGTTTAGCGTGCCCCTAGGGCCCTACTGCAATTTGTGAAACTTATTGTATTTTAATTGAATATCTTGTATTGTGCTTGTGCCTCTGACCTCATAAAGAGTTCGGAGGGTTTGTCTAGAAATAAATAACATATATATTATATATATATATCCTGTGTGGTGTCCTTTCATTTGGTATTAAAGGGGTTACATATGGTAAAACAGCTGGCTTCACATGCCCTCTTGAGTTTAGCCTAAGACTGCTTTGTCCATGCTACCACTAGGATAGCTGGTCTATAAGGTTGACTTTACAACCATCACCATAAGGGTTGTTTGGACTGGTGCAAGGTGCTCACTAGAATAGTGAACATCATATACCCGGCCAACTTCTCACAGTATCTACATCATCATCTGGATTAGGAGATGGTGTAGGAGAATGATGTGGTCTAGGAGGTGGAGGAGGAGGAAGAGTATGGAGAGGTGCTAGAGAAGGGACCCTTAATGGAGAGGTTGCAATGTCTCTTCTTTGGAGGAGGTGGTGCAGGCGCATCCAGTGGTCTCTTCTTGGAGATAAGAGTCAGTTGGCCAGTCTTAAGATCCTTTACAAGAGTCTTTTTTGTAGGATCTGGTGTAAAAAGCACTTCTGTGGATGGCAGATCCTTCGGTATCGATGTTCTCGGTTCCGGAGTTTTTTTTGGCACCGACTCGGTAGCTGGTCTAGGGTGTTTTCTTGGTTCCAAGGGTTTTTTCGGCTCCTAAGCTTGGGAGTCGGGACCTTTAGGCTGTTTTTAATCGGCTCAGAGTGCGATTTTGACGTTGATGAGCCGGTGCCAGTCTTCGGCGCGGAGTGCTTGGGTGTCAAAGCAACGGTCGGCGTGGATGAGGAAGGTGGCTTCTTTTACGGTGTCGGTATAGGATCGACACCGGGAATAGGCTGACTCAAGCCCGAGCCGCCTGAAGGCTTAGTAGGCTTCTTTGCTGTGCCCGAAGGCAGGGCACGGGAAGCAGTCTCTCGGTGTGCACCCGGCCCGAAGGTGAGGGTGTGACCGAAACCTTTTTGGAGGGTGTTGAGTAAGGGTCGGGGCCAACGTGTGTACAGACGACCCGTTGAGCTGGAGTAATGTCCTCGACATCTGAATCTTCGGCATCAGAAGAGCTGGTGCTTTCTTCAGCCCGCTGCTGTTCAGGCACGTCAACATCCTCGTCAAAGATGTGGTCCGGGATCGAAACGGACGAGCGAGTCATGGTTCTTCGATCTCGCTGGACCCGAATAGTCTTCTTGAAGTGGAAAGAGGCACAAGCGGAACAGTCTTTAGCCTTGTGCTCCGGGGAGAGGCAAAGGTTGCACACCTCATGTAGATCGGTGTGGAGAAACTTTGACCCACATGGAGGACACTTATTGAATTGAGTCCTTTCCATGAGCCAGAGATAAGGCCCAGGTAGGCCCTTAGGCCTTAGTCGACGACCAGAATCTAAGCCTTCGAAGTCGTGTCCATGGTGAACGCGATCAAAACAATACCATCGAACTGGGTGAGGATTGCGCGCCGAAGGAAAAACTGTTCCAAACCGGAGCGCAGGAAACACATCCGAGCCCGATGGCGGAAAAAAACAATCTGAGGATGGAGCAGATGCCCATGCGCATTGTGGTCCAGAGGAGGAGTCACCTATCTCATGACTTCCAAAGAAATTCTCAGGACAAAAACAAACTGCAAACATCCGGGCCCAACTCTAGGTGGGGATCTATGCACTGTGCATGGAGTATGCACATACTCTTAAAAAAAATCCACGCAAAGTGAAATAAAAAAAAAAATCTGCCTTTTAATAGGATTTTAGTAAAACCAAATGCACCAAAGAGAAACATTCTCAATATAACGTAAACACTTCACATGCTGAACTTTTTTCAACTCTCTGCTGCCACTGTTTATAGCCAGAGGCCGGACAGGGGCCACCAGCAGCTTGCATTTCTCTCACTTGTGTCTCCACTCTCTTTTGCCAGGCAGCTCCTGCCATGAAGAATTCCAACAAGACACAAACCAGAGCCAAGGGGCAAGATGGCCGTTGATCGGCCGTAGGGAGTAGTCTCATCCACTCCCTCTCCCTAAGAATTACAAAGGATGCTGTGATGTGCTGTGATACGCTGGAGCATGCTGTGCATTTCTACCTGGCTGGGGTGCTTACGAAACTGGCTATTCAACATGGGATTCAGGCAGCCACTTCAGCGATTTTCTTCTTTCCCGACTGGGACAGAGAAACTTTACTCCTTCCTGGGATCGTGCCTCCTCTCAGCATGGCACCTCCTCCTGAAAGCAGTCTCTCGCCATGCGGAATTTTCCCAAGACAGGGTGAGCCAATCGAGGACAACGCGGATGGACCACGCAACGGGCGGATTGTGCTGGTGTCTGGAAGCGAGCCAGGGAGCCGCGCGGACACCGAACGAGATGGCTGAAGCGCAAGAGACTTTGCTTCCCGGGACTCGGACCGCAAGTCAACCCGTAACACAGACTGCCCAATCTCCACAGGTATTAGGGAAAGAAAGTAGGGGGCCGGGGGAGCTGCAACCACACCCGCAAGCAGTTGTTGACGAAGGTTTGGAGGTTGCTGTCAGCACTGGCGCCGTGGGGTTTCAACTCAAGATACTTACTTGGCTTGTATTGCGGGAAAAAAGGGGCACATTAATAACTGTTACCAAATCGGCCGTAGTGGCTGTGGGTGATACAGGAGATACAGGAGAGGAGCTTCCCACAGGAGGGCAGCAACCAGTAGCTAATAACTCCGCCACCAATAATGTGCCAGCTCCTTCACCTGTTTTAGTACAGAGAATGGCCCCCTCTAATTCAGTCCCGGGATCTCCCAGCGACGATTGCTTTTTTTCCCTGAATGATGACTCCGGGTCAGCGATTTCAAGCGGGGAAAGTTACACTTTGGATTCAGATTCGGATTCGGACTCCGCCATCTGCAGTAGAGATCACCTCAGTTCAGAGGGTCTCGGCCGTTCAAAGATCTAAACATCAGAAAGATAGGCCTTGCTCCAGAACTAAGGTGGTAGGGAGTCCATCACACTCAGAGGTGGTCAAGAAGCTGGATTGGAACTACTCCGCTACCTCTTAGCTATATCAGGAGTGAGGGGGCATCAACGTACAGCAGAACCATCCTGCTAGCCCTCCACAGGCCCCCACCATGGGCCGGTTATATACCACCTTTAAACAAATGTAAGGGGAGACCAGATCAGAAAGTCGCAGGGCCAAACAGGCAAATAAGAAAAAACAGGGATCATTAAGGAAAATAAACAAACTTTATGCAGATATGGCAGGAAGAGTTATGTAGGTGGAGGAGAGGACGGGGAAACTGGAGGATGAAGTCTCCAAATGGCAGGAATTTAAGGAAGCGCAGGAGAAAATCGCAGAGGATGTGCAGTGGAAGCTCGAAGATTTCGAGAACCGCCAGAGACGGAATAACATCAGACTGTTAGGTGTAGCGGAGGGAACAGAAGGGCAGGATGTTCGGGCATATGTTATTACCTTACTTAAGGGGGCTTTTCCTGATATAACAGCGTAGAATTGGGACAACAAAGTACAGCGAGCCCATCGGTTCCCTCTGACCCAGAGGAAAGGGTTTGTGGCATCTCAGCCTGACAGGCCCAGGGCTATCCGGGTCTATGTGGGGAATTACCTACTCAGACAGGAGGTCATGGACAAGGTCAAACCGGAGGCCAGATGATCATATAATGGCACGACATTCTTTACCCGCCCAGACTTTTGTCATGCCACAGTTAAGACAATTGATATCTCTCTTTCAAAAACTGGGCTGTGAAGCCTTTCTGTTGTTTCCATCTCGCCTTAAGGTCTTGGTGAATGGTCAAGCTAGAATGTTCTTTTCAGAAATAAAGGCCCAAGCATATTTAGCAGAGCTGAAAGAAAAAAGGGAGCAAAGGGGCCAAAATTTCGCCACTGCTGTTGCATTGAGATAATCAATAGAATCAAGTTTGTAGCTTCAGCAATGAAGTAGTATTAGATAGAGCACCATCACAGAACAAGGCTATTAGACAAGGATATATAGGGAGGGGGGCACAACTTCCTGAGGACTTCAGCTGCCACACATAGGTCGGGATTGACCTATTTGCCTGTAAGGAGGGTGGGGTTCTGAGGGGTAGGGTTTGGGAACAGGGCACAGCACTTTTTTGAAAAAAAAATTGGCACATGTTGGAGTAAGCAGCCCAAATTGAAGGGAGTGTTGGGTTCAGATGTAGCATTGGATGTTAAAGAGAAATTGAAGAACAATTGTTACTTACCTGTAAACAGGTGGTTCTCCAGTATTGGTGTCTTTCACGGTAAATAAAATAGCAATAACATACTAATAACATATGTATGTAAGTACATAACACATACAATATATACTAGAAAAATATAGTAAATACCCAAAAACAATTCCTACATAGGAATACATGGTAGAGAGAGAAAACAGTTGTAACACATTCCTGTCATTATGTTAGTCCAAACTACAGCCAATCAGGCGCCAGCACCCTTCCTGGAACTTTTCATCAGAGCTCAGTCCCTCAGATTTTCGTAGCACAAGAGTGACAAAAGAGTCGATGAGGCAAAGCGAGCCTCTGAAGGGAGGTGGGTGGGTCGCATGTGAATCTATGAAAGACACCAATACTGGAGAACCACCTGTTTACAGGTAAGTAACAATTGTTCTTCTCCAATATTAGGGTGTCTTTCATAGATTCACATGCTTGAATAGAATAGAGAGCAGTAACAGCCGAAGAGGTCCGAATTGCCATGCAATGGCATGGAGAAAGTCAATGAGACAATAATACAGTCATGCAAGTACTGATAGCAATCATATAAAACCATAATGGAGGAGGGAAGAAAGAGGTCACCTTAGTTAAAAAGATGACGAAGTACTGCATGTCCCACTGCTGTATCCGCCTCATTTATGGCATCCAGGCAGAGGTGTTTCGTGAACGTGTGCCTGTTGGACCACGTGGCTGCTCGGCAGATCTGATGAAGCAGCACACCAGCAAACAGGGCGGTAGAGAATGACATCGCCCTGGTGGAATGAGCCCTCACTGAAGATTGTAAAGGCTTGCCGGCTTGCTGATGGCAGAAGATAATGGCTGAAGAAATCCAACGTGCAATAGTTGGCTTGGTAACAGGGCGCCCTTTACGCATTTATTTTTGAGATTTGTAAAGCGCGAATAAATGCCCGTGGGAGTCTCGGCGCTGAAAAACTCTACTTGTGACTCTTCTGATGTGATTCTTGAGGGGTTACTGGCTGAACAGCCAGGTCTTTAAACCTTTGCGGAAGGAATAGAGGGAGTGACTTAATCTAACTGGCAGCGGAAGTGAGTTCCAGAGTCTGGCTGCCGTGACTGGGAAGCGCCTGTCACCCCAGGAGAATGTTTTTGTGCGGGGAACAGTTAATTGATGCAAGGTCACCGATCTCAGTTGCCTTGAAGGATGATATGGTAATAACTGGTTCCTGAGAAACTGCGGACCTAAATTGTGCAGTGCTTTGAATACCAAGCAGAGTGTTTTGAATTTTATTTGATTTTCAAATCGGTAGCCAGTGAAAATTCCGAATTGTTTGGGCAATAGGTTTGAATTTGGGAGTTCTAGAAAGTAATCTTGCTGCAGCGTTTTGTACCGATTGCATTTTGTTAACAACCCGAACTTGAGCATTGGCAAACAGGCCGTTGCAGTAGTCGAGTGACGAAAGTACAAGTGTGCTGACCAGAGTTTTGCCTGCACTGTCAGGTAGGAACGGCATGATTTTTTTTAATGAGTTTTAGCTTATGAAAAGCTGTTGCCACGGTCTGATTAGCATGCGTGGAAAAGTTAAGATGTTCATCAAAAACAACTCCATGCGTCCATAGGCAATGAACAATTGATCGGACCTGCAAAAGGGGGCTGTCCTGTTGATGTAAAATTTAAGGCATCTTTTCAAGTCCAAAGAGTGCAATTGTTGCTCTGCCGGAGATTGAGGATCGGCAAAGGTCTTTAAGAAAACAGGTTCATTTAGATGGAAATCCGTAGGCACCTTTGGCAAAAAGGTTGGGTTGGTGCGAAGCACCACACAGTCAGATTTGAATTGGAGAAAAGGAGGTTTAATAGTGAAAGCGTGAAGATCACTCACGCAACGAGATGTCAGAACAAGGAGAAGGGATACCTTCTGGGTCAGAAACTTTAAGTCCGCCCCATTGGATAGGCTCGAATGGCGCCTTCATTAGTTGGGCCAAGACGACAGGAGGAGCCATCCTGCCGGAAACGAGAGATTGCCGGCAAGAAAACTCTCAAAGTAGCATGGGAAAGCCCTGATTGAGCCAGGTGCAGAAAGAACGGAAGTAGCTGGTCCGGAGTGGAATGGATAGGATGGACATTAGCAGTCGCGCACCAATGACAGAACCTCTTCCATTTGAGCTTGTAGGTCTTAATGGTAGACGGAGCTCTGGCCTGAGCGAGAATGTCTCTGCATTCCGGTGAAATATTTAAATGCGCAAATTCAAGGTGCTCAGGTTCCAGGCCGACAATTGAAGAGAGGAGGGGTTCGGATGGCAAATCTGACCCTTGTCCATCGTGAGGAGGTCCGCTCGAGGATGGAGGAGGATGGGCCAGAAGGAGCAACTCTGAGAACCACGCCCGTCCGGCTGTCTGGGGGCGATCAGGAGAATGTGGCATGGTTGCCTCCGCATCTTCCACAGCACACGAGGCACCAGCGGAATCGGAGGAAAAACGTAGGCGAATAGATCGCACCAATTCATCAAAAGGGCATTCCCGCACAACCCGTGGTGGGGATGCCAACTTGCGTTTCCTGTTCTCCGGGGTTGCAAAGAGATCCAGAGACGGACGACCCCACAGTTGAAAAACAAGTTCGAGAGTTGGTTGATGCAACTCCCACTCGTGGGGCGACGACGTGGATCTGCTGAGGGAATCTGCTAGGATGTAGGAGACGCCCGTTAGATGCACCGCGGTCAGGGTAACTGGATGACGGATTGCCCAATCCCAGATCGACTGAGCCAGCTGAGACAAGAGTGGAGACCTAGTTCTGCCCTGCTTGTTGACATAGTGCATACTGGTGGTATTGTCCGTCTGAATGAGCACCGACTCCCCTTGAATCACAGGATGGAACGACTTGAGTGCCAGAAAAATGGTCATCAACTCCAGCCTGTTGATGTGCCAAGAACGCTGAAGCAGAGACCATTTGCCCTTGATGGAGAGGCCTTGAAGGTGAGCAGCCCAGCCTTCTAAGGAGGCGTCCGTTGTTAACGTGAGTTCTGGAGTGGTGGAGAGGAAAGAAGTCCCTGTTGCAAGGTTGGATGGTTGCACCCACCACTGGAGAGCTGTTCTCATGCGAGCGGTGACACCGAAGAGGTCGTTGAAAGACCGGACGCCACTGTACATCCAATTCCTCCTGAATGGGGCGAGTACGCAGCCTGCAATTTGGGATCAGCGCAATTCAAGACAATGTCATCCCCAAAAATTACTTTAAGATCCGGACTGAAACTGACTGTTTTGCCCGAATCAGAGACATCAAGAAAACACCAGAAAATTCCTGCGGAGAGCCGGGTCGACCTGGGACTTGTCGGCATTGATGGCGAGGCCGAGAGATCGAAACACGTCCTGACAAAGGCGAGTGTCTTGAAGCAGCGGTTTGTGAGACTGACTTGGAGGCAGTCGACCAGATATGGAAAGATTTGGACGCCCTGGAGACGCAGGTAAGCCACCACTGGAGCCAATACTTCCGTGAAGACACCAGGGGGCGGATCGGAGGCTGAAAGGCAACACCTTGAACTGGAAATCTCTCCGTCCCACCCGGAAGCGCAAGTACTTCCGATGCCGTAGGAGAATTGGAACATGGAAGTAAGCATTCTGAAGGTCAATGGTGGTCATGAAGTCGCCCATGGAGAGAAGACGCAAGATCTCTACTAGTGTAAGCATGCGGAAGGATTGGCTTTTGAGATAGCTGTTTAGTGCTCGCAAATCCAGGATCGGTCGCCAGTCTCCCATCTTCTTGAGTATTAGGAAAAAACGGGAATAGAATCCCTTTTCCCTCTGAGACTTGGGAACCACTTCGACGGCAACTTTTTGAATTAGAAGACAAAATTGATATAAAAGCTTCTTGAGGTGGGGAGGAGGCGGGCCAGACGGTGGAGTGGGAGGAGGAATCTTGACGAACTCTAGAGCATGGCTCTTCGTCACAATGTCCAGAACCCAGCGGTCCAAGGTGATGGAGGACCACTGAGAAAAGAACAGGGAGATTCGACCTCCAACATTGGGGGGATACACAAGTCATTGTCGTTTGCGAGTGAATCCTCTATATGAGTTTTTTTCCCCTGTAGGATTTGGACGACTGCTGTCGGGTGGACTGCTGTTGGTTGGCGGAGTAATGTTGATTACCTTGGTGGTAGGAGCGATATTGAGTGTTTCCTCCACTAAAAGTTGATGAGGTGCCGCGTCCACCACGAAAAGGCTGCTTCCGAAACTGTAAAGTCCCCAATGAGAGAGCAGTATCAGTGTCCTTCTTAATGGACTGCAATGCTTCATCTAGATGCGCCCCAAAAAGCGACTCGCCGTCATACGGCATATCAAGGCTTTTTGCCTGTACCTCCTGGCGGAAAGAGGTGGACCGTAACCAACCCTGCCTCCGCAAGACCGCCGCCCCAGCAACCTCACTAAAGCCAGTACACGCAATGTCAACTGCGCAGTCAATAATTTCCTCTGATGTTCTCTCTCCGTTCTGCAGGATCTTTAAGGCTTCCGCCTTGGAAGCATCTGGGATGAGGGCCACCAGGGCAGACAAGTCCAACCACATCTGGCGGTCGTAGCAGTCTAAAATGGCTACAGCATTAGCCGCCCTCAACGTAGTGGCTGCCATTGTAGAAAATTTTAGTCCAATAGCGTCCAGGCGACGACCCTCCCGATCCGGAGGAGCCGTAATTGGAGAAGTCGATTACGTGAACGACATTGTGCAGCTTGAGTGACCACTGAGTCAGGCTTTGGATGAGCAACAAGGCAAGCTGAGATCCGATGGGCGCCATATATTTTTTCTCAAGGCGAGGCAGTTGTGCAGGTAGTGAATTTGGAGTTTGCATTAATTTCACCCCTTCAGTCCATATGAAATCTTTGATGGGTATAGTGTGGACTTGCTTGAACGGTTGATTTTTAAAATCATAGAGGAAACAGTCCTCCTCCCTCTGGACAGCTGAAAACGCTGGACCGCTCTATCCATCAGCTGATGGAAACTTGCAATGTCCACCGGAGGAGAATCCCCGGGCTCCACCGGAGGAGGGGAAGGTGTCTGGATTTGATAGTCGTCCAACTCAGCCATGTGGGGGGTGTCGTCATCATCATCGCGAACTTCTCCATCTCCTCGTTCTGGAATGACGTTGTCATCATCAACAGGGTACACCGGAGTGTGTATTTTAACGGACCTCTGAACTTGAGGAGAAGGCGTTGGTGGCTGTGGTGGTGGAACTGCGACTGGAGCCGCCGCAACCGCAGGCGCATGAGGCACAGGCGAACCCTGTTTAGATGGCGGGAAACGCTGGTTGTAGTCATCCAACATATGCTGGAGATTTGAGATGAGCAACAAAGGCAGTGTCGCAGTTGGAACCTGCACAGAATGTTCCTCTGACTGAGAATATTGGTCGTCATCATCATCACCATAATCCTGGCAATTGATAATTAAATCCGAAAGACTGCGTGCCACTCAGAAGGAATCATCCACATCATTGTCAGAGTTAGAGTCCTGCTCAGAGCCCGTGGCAAACATGGCCGAGGAAGGTTGTGGAGCTGGGATGGAGAGCTGGTCAACTGGCCGCTTACAACGATGGTGCAAGGGGTCGACGGTGGAGGAGCTAGAACCGGTGGAAGAAAAAGGCACCAAAGGTAAGGAAGCAAAAGAAGATGGAACCATCGTCTACGTTGTCGTCGATGGTGCCCACGACGATGGTACAAGCATCGACTGAGTCGCTGCAGAAGGATCCACCGACGACGGAACTATCGTAGACCGTAAGTTCGAAGTAGTCGTGGTTGATGAAGCCGCCGTCGACGGAGTAGTCGTCGACGGGACCAACGACATAGAAGATTTCTTGTGAACTTTCGTCGACTATGATTTTGCAGACGACGAAGCAGATATTTTCATCGACTACGAAGCAATAGGTATTGTCGACGGGACAGTCTTCAAGCTAAGCGATACCTTCGTCAACATGGAAGACGTCGACGTTGCCGTCGACGATGATCCGGAGGCTGATGTCGATGTCACTGTCGCCGTCGACAATCCGGAGATGGCAGATCTCGTCCTCGGGACGATCGTCGACACTCCCGTCGACAAAGAAACATGTTTCGGAGCAGAAACATGATGGGAGGCAGTAGAAGACGCCTGAGAGCCAGGTCTCGTGGGCGTAGACGTAGTAGGAGGTGGTGAGGACACCGCAGGAGCCACAGACAGTGAAAGTTTCTTCCTTTTCAGAAAAGGAGAAGGCATATCCTGCACACTACTACGCTTGGAGGCTACTTTTGAAGGTCCAGATAGCAGGCTTTCTGCATCCGACAGTGCCAAATCCTTATCTTTAAGTCTCTGAAGCCAAAGGAGGAGACGGCCTTCTCTGTCCTTAAGGGTCTTAGTAGAGAAAGTTCTGCAAAACTTGCATTTACCAACCTCATGGTCGGGATAAAGACAATAAATGCACTTCTTGTGGGGGTCCTCAGAGTAAAGACGCAGTTTCCCACAAGCAGAACAAGGTCTAAATAAAGACTTCTTACTTGAGGACATGCTGAGAAGCCAGGAAAACTTGAAGAAGTTGAGAAAACTGAGCAGAGGTCAGGGAGACTCCCTTCACACGACGTGCGGTAGAAAATCTGAGGGACTGAGCTCGGAGGAGAAGGTTCTGGAAGGGTGCTGGCACCAGATTGGCTGTAGTTTTGACTAACATAATGACAGGAATGTGTTACAAGTGTTTTCTCTCTCTCTACCATGTATTCCTATGTAGGAATTGTTTTTGGGTATTTACTATATTTTTCTAGTATATATTTTATGTGATATGTATTTACATACATAGGTTATTAGTATGTTATTGCCATTTTATTTACCGTGGGACTCCCACTTCGCTGACGAGGAATATTCAAGCATGTGAATCTATGATAGACACCCCAATACTGGAGAACATATTTTGACCGGGTAATTGGTTAGGACAACAACTAGATGTATTTTAATGACGAAACGAATAGTTCCACTTAATGTGTGCGGCTTGAATGACCGCCTAAAGAGACAACGAGTAGCTGCTATGCTGAGAAGGACGCGGGCAGACTGTGTGTTTGCAAGAAACACATGTTGAGGGAGATAAGGGATTTCTTTTAGAACAATTAGGGTTTCACTTGCTCGCTCATTCAAAACAGGGGGTTAAAACCAGAGTGGTGGCTATACTGTCGAGATCTAAAGATGTTGTAGTGAAGAAGAAGCTTGAGGATCAGTGGGGCAGATGGGTCTTGATAGAATGTTTGATTGATGGGGACTGGTTGACCTTGGGTTCAATTTATGGGTCAATGGAAGATGATCCGGAGGTCTTCGATTTTCTAGCTACATGGGCTCAACGTGTTGGTCTTACTGGGGGCTTTAAAATTAACGGGGCGGAAGGTCTGGGCCTGGACTCTTATGGGGGATATCAGGGTCAGAAGAAGAGAGTTTGTCGAGCAATCCTTAGTATGGCAAAGAACAATGCATTGGTGGATGTTTGGGGGAAACTGAAAACTAGTGATCCCGGGTTTACCTATTACTCAGCTCCCCATAGGCTTTGTGTCAGATTAGATTACTTTTTTGTCTCGAGTTCTTTACTATCAAAGTCACAAATTGAAAGGTTGCCCCGGATCATTTCTGACCATAACCCTCTGATTTTGTCCTTAGATGAACCAAAAAAAGCTAACCAGGGACGGGTGTGGACTTTTGAGAGGGGGTTGCTAAAGGATGATCGCTACATCCGGCATATGAGAGAGTGGATCAAATGCTTCTGAGAAATCAACAGGGGTAGCACGGCCTCAGGAATCGCTTGGGACACCTTTAAGGCCGGGGTCAGGAGGGAGACATTAAGTTTTAGTTTATTTAAACAGAAACAGGAGCGGATTAGGATTGCATAATTAAGCAGGGTGTTGGTAGACGCTGAGGAGGACCTGGCACATTGTACAGTGGTGGGGGCACCGCTCAAGCAGATTCTCAACAGTTGCCAGGGAGAAAGCGGAGGCAGAAGAGAGCATTTCTAGCAAGGCAGCTGCCACCTTCTTAGCGAAAAGGGAGCAGTGTTATGAGCTCAGCGAACGGGTGGGACACACTTTAGCGGTTCGTGCTAGGCAGAAGGCAGCTACAGGTGAAGTAAAAGATTACGGATAGTGACGGGCGGCTCCTTACAGACTCAGAGGGGATTAGTGAAGTTTTCAGGCAGTTTTATCTCACATTGTACGATGAGCCACAACCAAAAGATCCCTGCGAAATTCATGCATATCTTCACGATATACCTGTCTCTACTCTTCCTGATAAAGATAAGATATCTTAGATGCACCTTTGGAGGCAGAAGAGATTATGGCAGCTGCGTCAAGCCTGCCTTCTGGTAAAGCAGCAGGGCCAGATTAGATCCCTATTGAATTCCTTAACGTTTTTCGGGATGTAATCCGTGTCGATCCAGTCACCACAATACAGCATGCGCAGTTAGGGATATCTGTACCGGCCTCCTGGGCAGGAGCAGATATTGTCATTTTCTTAAAGAAAGGGAAGCCGTCTACAGAACCAGGGTCTTACCAGCCAATTACACTCATGAATTCTGATGCGAAGATTTTCTCTAAAGCATTGGCAGTTAGGCTTTTAAGGGTAATAGGCACACTGGTCAGTATAAATCAACATGGATTCATCCCGGGAAGAGGCACGACGCACCACATCCGTAAAGTTATTACTCTGTTTGACGCCATGGAGGTACCAGGAGACCCGATGGCAGTTATGCTGTTAGATGCTGAGAAAGCATTTGATCGGGTCTCCTGGGAATTCCTTTGTTTAGTGTTGAGGCAATCTGGTTTCGGCAAGGACTTTATCAGAGCAATACAAGCATTATATATAGTGCCCACAGCTCGAATCCGTGTGAATGCTGGATATACGCTGCCCCTTCAGATCAAACGAGGCACGAGGCAGGGCTGCTCGTGCGCTCTACTCCTCTTTGCTATGTATATAGACCCCTTAGTTCGTAAAATGGAGGTGAATGATAGGATCCCTCCGCTAGAGACTCAAACAGGCACTGTAAGATTCTGGCTTATGCGGACGACGTGGCAGTCATCACCCCAGCACCCATAGAGGCTAAAACAGAGGTGGAACTGGAAGCTGCGCGTTTTGGCAAGGTTTCAGGATATGCTCTGAATAGGTCTAAGCCCCAGATTATCAAGAATCAGAAGGCAGCTTGTTCGGATCTTAGGGTGGTGCAGTCTGGAGTGTATCTAGGGGTTAGGATTTCAGCAGATCTGGACAGTCTGGTGGAGGCAAATATTGGGCCAATAACCAATAAAGCTAGGAAGGATTTGGCTAGGCTTCGTAACCTTCATCTGTCTATAGTAGGGCGCACCAATATAGTCAAAATGATCCTTCTGCCAAAGTTTCTCTTTCTTTATAGGGCAATCCCGCTTATGAGCGAGGCAAAGTGGTTCACTTGATTAGATCAAATGATAAATAGATTTGTTTGGGCGCACGGCAAGACCAGAAGGGGGCTGAGGTATATGTTGCTTCCTAGGGAAAGAGGAGGGGGGGCTTCACCTGACTTGAAATTATACTATTGGGCAGCAGCTCTACAGTACATGACGCGGTTGTTAGGTGGAGGAGAGGCGGAAGCAGAGGATACACTAGGATCTTTAGCTATATATGCATTGGTGCTCGGTGGGGAGGCAGAGAATGCCTTTTTGAAATACACTGACCCTAGTTACTTCAAGAGAAGCAAGTTTAAAACAGTAATTGCAGCGCACAATATTTGGTTAGCATTCATGAAAAAAAGTGGTTTGGGGAGGGTTAATATATTCAGCAGGTTGCTTGAGAATCCCACGATCTCGCGGGTAATATTTGCAGACACAGTTTTCTTTGAGTGGGGGCGGCGGGGTTTACGAAGGTGGGGGATGTGATGGGGGTCGAGGGAGTGCACCAGTTTTCTGATATTCGGTCATCATATGGCCTTTATGCAAGACATTTTTTTTTAACTACTTACAGGTTAGAAGTTTAGTTACTAAAGAAGGTGGACAGGCTGGGTTTGGGAAGAATGCAATTATGGAAGTAATTCAAGGCGGAGCTGGTTGCACCATTATAAGATTTTATGCCGAACTGATTGAAAGTAAAGAAGACGACCTCGAGAAGTATGAAACCAAATGGGTAGATAAGCTAGGGATAGGGCAGGAATCTTTCCGCTTGTCACTAGAGTTAAGTCCGAAAACTCCCTGTTCGGCGGCCCTGCAGGCCCACCATTATGAAACAATTTATTCTCTATATCATACGCCTGGAAAAATTTGCACAATGGGGAGGAACAGATGGAATGACCTGACCGCGCCATCAAGAATCCTGCTTGGGGTAAATGGCGAGGGCACGCAGGCTCAATCCGGCCACTTTATATTTTTGGCTATGGCAGTTTTACGAATATGTATTGCTTCAGCATGGCTTGATCGATCACCACCCACCTTTCATCAGTGGTTGGCCTGATTGCTCTCGGTTTACAAACTCGAGAAGGGGAAAAAGGGGAAGAACATTAGGATTAAAAATTTGGGAGCCTATAAATAGCTGGAGGGAAAGGCAAGCCTCCTCTGTTTAGTCAATACCTTCTGGACCCTTGCCTGATTGCTTGATTTATGTTTCTTTGGGAAATTTTGTGCATATTGTAACTTCTTCCGTGAGGATCTATGTACGAAATTTTGTCTGATTTGAGTTTACTTTTCTTCGTGTGTACATATATACAATCAAGATTCAGATTCCAACATGTGTTTATGTATGTCTGTTTCTAAATGTGTATGTTCTTGTGCATATGGATTTCATTTTTCCATGATTTACTGTGCCCTGTATAAAAAAGGGGGAAAAATACTCTAATAAAAATATTTAAAAGAAGAAAAAAAAAAGACACAAACCAGAGTCAGCTGGAAGTCAGGCAAAATCAAAGTTGAGCCAAGTTATTGCAGAGTTGAGCCAAATTTCATTTTCCTGACACGCCCTCCACCTGGAGCCCCACTACCAATTTCTCATCAGAGCATCAAGCATTGGCATACCAGATTGGTCCAAATGAGTCCTAATGGATGCGGCAACAGCAGTCTATAGAAGCCTGGTTTTAGTTCAAAGACAATTGCAGACTATTGCAGTTCAGCAATTCAGGGCTCAGCCAACTCAAGTTAGAGCCACAGATGGCGAGAGCAATCTGCCAGGTGAGCAAGCTGACGGATATCAGTCACAATATATCAATGGTGCACCTGTGCGCTTTTGAAGGGGGAGAATGGAGAGACAATGTTGGTGACAAGTCCTCTGGAACCACAACTGGAAGAAGCACTGCTAGCCGCTCCAGCAGACTGTGTTCAACATGGATAGCATACAGCACAGCTTTGTAGATAGAAGAAGGGTCCTTCAGAGTAACAAACTATTCACAAATTCAGCAACAGTGCTCTCTGCTGACGCAAGGTAAGGCGGTGGATTTGAAGTGCACAGCATTCACATAAAGCTTCTTGGCGCTGCGAGGAACACACTATATATTACTGATATCTGAAGTGTTAATTCTTAAATTAGTTTTGAGCGGTTTTGTACACTGGATCCGAGAAGATTGACTGTGTAAATTTTTTTTTTCATTTAAGTTTTTGAACCCTATATCCAGCATAGCATATACAGTAAATAGGTACACACGTACTTAATATTGGAGTTTAGGTAACATGTAAATCTATAACAGCGTCCGGAACGAAATAAACCGCAGTAGGCACTTTTCCCATGGACCATAAACAACAAATGCACAGATATTAGCCAGGAATTTATCGCAGTAATTTTAATACATAATTTTGACTGCAAAGTATGTATGTAACATGTAGAGGCGGCAGGAAGTCAGGTACTGTGATCAACTGCTGGCATCGTATGTTGTGCTTATAGCAATGATCGGTTGTTCTAGAAGATACGCCTTTAGGGGTCCGAAAAATCTCAAGGACGTGAAGTGAGGGAGGAGTTCTGAAAATGTGTAGGTTTGTTCCTGCCAAAATACCATGTCTTTGATCCACTCCTTAAATTTGGGTGCCCGGCCTCGACCCCATCTACACGCTAGTCTCCTTTTAGCCAATAGGAGACCAAATTAAACAAATTTGCAATGAGCTGCGACTAAGTTTTCCGTGTATCAGAGTAGGGCCCACATGGGAAATAGCTAGAGCTTCAAGGAAGTCATCTGCTCCAAAACTGTAATCACCTGTCGCCAGTAAGCCTGAACAGCTTTACAATTCCAGGCAAGATGTAGGAAGTACGCCGCCCCCATACCACACTGATCGGAGAAGTCAATATCACGTAGTTTGTATCTATGCATTTTGAACAAGGTGTAGTACGTGCGGTGCAGAAATATGTAATGCGTGATGCGTAAGCGGCTACTAGGTGAGACTTGCTCTCTCGGAGTACAACAATATGCCCATTGCTTATCACTGATGTTATATCCCATTTCAGCAACCCATTTGACTCTAGCAGCACAAGGGATCGGGGTTGAGTTGGTGTGGAGGCTGTGATATAATATAGAAACTAAATGTGAGGCAGTGTCTGTGCGTAATGGGGCAACCTCATGGGCTTCCAGTGGATATGAAGGGGTGAACTCTTTGATACACTGTCACATCCTGACATAGGAAAATATCCCTGGGGAAGGGCGGCTGCTTTGAAAAAAGTTGTTGGAGTTTGCAGAGTTTTCCATTTATAAAGAGCTCCCCAGCCAGTGATGTCGTATTTAGCTTTAGTTTACAGGGCGAGCCTAGAGAAGCGTGCATGCGCTGCTTGCGAGACTTAGTAGGAGGCTTCAGAAAGCCCACCAAGCTCACCACACGCATGTGCGTGTGTATGTTTTTCGCACAGGCTTTTGGGCTTTGCCTGCGTCTTTCTAAGAAAGACAGCACGCACTTGGGCAAAGGCGGGTGCATGTCCCACCTTTGCTCCGCCCACGGCCTATTGCTTGCGGTTACCCGCACGGGCAACATCTGTTTTGAATTATCTTGCCCAGACACCGGAGCGATAATTGAAAACAGATTGCTCGTTGTGGCACGCGCGCACCGCTCGTTTCTTTGGGTAATGGCTTGTATTTTTAAGGAAGCGAGGCGTCTGCGCTCTGATGTACTTTGCGTCTTAGTTGTAAAATTGCACAGCAGATGCCATCAGTATGCACAGTGCTGTGCAATTCCTCCTGCCATTGACATCTTAAGAGTGCTCAGACATAGAATACATTGTATTTTTATGAAGAGCTGGGACAGTCTGTGGAACGGGCGATATACACTCTGAATTGCAAAGTACTGTGAACAGCAAAAAACCATGTGGTACAAGCACACAACGGAACCTCTGATGTTCATGAAACACATCTCATGTTTGTATAACGCGGTTAGAATACATTCTGTGATGCTTTACACACTCACTAAATCCTAGCCCTACATGCACTCGATGGCGCAGGATGTGCTGCAGCATAGGCATAGAGGGCTTTATGGGCGCTCTGATACACAGCAGACCGTTACTGTGAAGAATACTATTGTGCGGAAAGTGGAGATGGTTATCAGTAGTATGTCCAGGGAGTTCTGTGTACCTCGACACTCTGCGCCGCATAGCACTCTAGGTAAGCCAGCACGTGACACAGAGAAATTGAATATCCCTTGTGTGAACAACACATCAGTTCCATTAGGAATGCCAGAGCAAAGATAAGTCCGGTTGATGAAGGGCATGTGTAGCGTGGCCCAAGTACCCGGCACCAAGGACTCAGTCTGTTCTGGGTGCTGCATAATTTTCTAGGTACCTGAAGCAGGTGAAGCAGAGAGCGTAAATGTCCCCAGGATATACAACATATTGGTTCCATTAGGAATACCATAGCAAAGATGAGTCTGGGTGAGTCTCAGTGGCATGTCCAACGTATGCTGTGTACTCACGCTGCACAGTGGAGCGCGCACAGCTCATAAAGTGCCCATCCTGCGCTCCATTCTGCACTTTGCTATTACATGCCCCAGATTTAGCCAGACAGCAGCGTTTATACCCAGACCCTTTATGAATGAATGCATGAACGGTACCCATGGATCGAGAGACGGTGTGAGTGAAATGTCATCCGTGTCATTTGTTCCACTTGAAGCGCATGTGAGCTCTGTGCAATAGGAATGTGCCCACGGGATGTGCAATCGAGCAGACCAAACTGCTTGAAGGGTACATAAAAAGTGCTTCACAAAAAAGTGCTGTGCAAAACACTCCCTCGCTCCCTTCCAGTGCGCGCTTCTTGCGCTTTGGACCTGGGGCGAGTGTACACATGAATAAAAGTCACCGTGGTTTAATCAGGACTACTGACACAAAGCTGGTTTGCTTTAAAAGATTAATGTGCACTGAGCAGTGAATAATGAAAGAAACATTTTCAGAAAATAAAAACAATAACATTAATAACGTGGACCACCCTCCAACACACACCACAAACTAAATGATGACTCTGCTTACCAACTTACCCATTATTTATTGTTACCCAGGTGAGAAATGTTCTTCTTGTCAAGTGCTTTATGTGCATACGTGTGTACATGTGTTCACTTGCTGTTGCTTTGCGGGCTGCTCTACCTACCCTCCAGCCAATACTTCCCCAGTAGAAAACCGAACTTGGCGCAGCAGAACTAATAAATATGTAATCGGTGTTCATTTGATAAAGCCATTCCTGGGTGACTTTCCCACAACCCCCCCAAACCCTGCAATTAGAAACAGCTTGCCCCGGCTGGGCAAAAAATATGTTTTTTATTGCCTACAGTTGACTGCAGGGGTGGGATGGGGGTCATAAATGAAGAAATAATTGTACGATATGGATACCAGGAGTTTGGTTGCATGTTTCCACGTTCATCTACACCCAGCTAGGCACCTTATAAAAACACTAATTGATCAGTCAGTCAGTTGCTCTCGGCATTCAAGAGCCATTGGCTTTATCTATATTTGAGCCAGGGTCATTGTCTAATCTTCGATGTCGGAGTAGTTGGCTTCGGACGGAGATCTTTCCTTCATCAGCTTGTTGTTCTGGATAGGCATTGGGATCTACTCCGAAGATGTCCAGAACTGAGCTGCTTTCGATGGACATTTCGTGACGTCGAGCCAGGCGGTCACCTATGGTTTTCTTTGACCTGAAAGATGCATAGGCCTCGCAGTTCTGAGATTACGAACCTCATGTAAGTCCGTGTGTGGGAACTTCGCACCACACCTGGGGCATTTTTTAAATGGAGTCCTTTCCAGTGACTGCTGGCATGGTCAGCGCGGAAAGGCCCATCGGCCCGCGTCGAAGGTACAGGACGAGGATTTTATATTTTCTGAAGCTGCATGTCGAAAGGAAAACGCGATAAAAACAATAACGTTGAGTGGTGAGGGATTGCACGTCGATGGTTGTTAGAGAACAACACTGACCCGGAGCGCAGAAAAATCACATCCAATCCCGCTGGCGGAAAAAAACTATCTGGAGATGGAGTCGATGCCCATGCGTACGATCAACCTAAGGAGGAGTCACCTATCTTTTGACTACAAAGACTTCTTCAAAGACAAAATCAAAGTGCAAACATCAGAGCCCAACACCAGATGGCGATCTATGCAAGTATATAATCTACAGCTCATATGCCTCGGGGTGATCACTTCAACATTTAAGCCGCTTCGATTAACGAGAACACGCAGACTGACGAGTTTGGGACCTTAAATGAGGTGCAGTAACAAACAAGTCAGGTCCCGGGCCGGCAGCCAATCACAGCGCGGCCCGGGGAATGACGTCACGGGGGTGTCCCGGGCCGGCAGCCAATCACAGCGCGGCCCGGGACAAAGGGGCGGGGCTTAAAAAAAGAACAAGAAACGCCCCCGAATCGCGTTTTCGCAAGAAAGCGTGATTGACAGCCTCTGTCTCCCAATGGCTAGCCTCCATTTATGGAGCTAGCCAATTGGAAACAGAGGCGGTCCAAACATCCCTACTGAAAACAAAAGTTTTCGAACTGGGAGGGGCACTGCGTCCCCCTCGCCAGGTCGAAACCTAAAAAGGAGAAATATAAAGCCAAGTTGGAAGTACACCACATAAAACAGAAAGAAAAGTTGCATCAGCACAGCCAGTGTAAAAACTGAACAGTGATACGAATTGCATGATAGGGGATAGCTGGGAGTCAACAGATCCTTTTCTGAAAACTGAGCATATAAGGTATTAGTGGGAGATTCTGATAACTAGAAGGAAGCAATCTTATTTACGGAAACAGAACACGAGCTTAACTAAAGGACTTAGGGAAGATGTTAATAAAGAAAGACCGAGATAGGGACAAGCAAGTGCTACGTGGCATTAGGAAGAAAAGGTAGCATGGAGTCATAAAACCAAGGTGTAGGGTTAGCAAAGGGCACAACATGGACAAATGAACATGAGGAGGCAGAAAAAATACAGAGAAGACTACAAGAATAGCTTAGGTGGATAGGTACTCTTCTTGTCAATTCACATTTCAGGATACTCCCAACTACTTCAAATGAGCGAATTTACATCAAAAACAAATGCTGTACGGGGTTACTGGATGGCCATCTGTTTCCAGAAAATGCGTAGTGCTTACTTGAGGGCTCTTTTCAGTCCATCAGTCACTGCTTCTTTCCGTGCTTTTTCGAGGGACAAAGCTTTTGACTTTAGCCCCTCACTGACACCATAACCCACGTCTTCATGGTATGAACCATCCTGAGGGGAGGTAGTTTGAGTAAGGGAAGAGAAAGCATGGAAAACAATCAGAACTAGCATGCTCTTAAGACAGAATCCTTACTCTTCTACTGTCCTCGAACAAGCCCCAAATAAAATTTCAATCAATCTTGCTTTTTTGTTACTTTGCTAGTTCTGAGATTGTTTTAATCATATGTCACATAAAGACAATTACTACAGTACACCGAGAGGAGTCTCAATCCCATTCACTTTAGTAGCAAGAGCAGATTACAGGTGCCAAGTTGACTGGCACCAGGGAATCCAGTGGTCATCTTTCACACCATAGTTGAAGCATACCTCAGATTATGGAGGTTGTTTCGGTACTCTTGACGGGTGGGAAGGTACAATCATTAGTACCTGTGCTTATGGGAGGAGATACGACTTCACATTTAGCAAATTGGAAGAGGAATACACTGAATGTCTCAATAGCACAATAGCTCAAGGTCACAATAGATCTGAAATTACCCTAGAATTGTTATCTGCGATGACTGATGGAGGTAAACCTCAAAGAACCTAGCAGGACAGAAGGTTAAAACTAATGCTCAATGTAACCAAGAGCAGATTATTCCCAATAGTTATTGAACAGAAAGTACTTTACCTTCAGCTGGACTTTCACAAAAGCACAGACCCCAACGTAGAACTTGCCGTTGTTAAGGTCCACAAAATCTACAACGAGAAAACAAACGCACTTAAACAGTAACTAGGTGTGACCAGTTCTGAGAGACGTCTTTGAATACAGGCATGCAAGTCAAAATAATACTCTAAAAAGTTACTGAACTGAAATGTTATTACTAAATAGTAAAAAGAGAAAAAGACTCTTTTTTGGCTTCTTCCACCACAGATAAATTATAATCATGCTTACCGTGTGACGAATTGGGGGTAAAATCAACTTCATATTACGAAAGTAAACAAACCATAAAATACCTAGCTGAAGTGTACGACATTAACAGGTATACCATGAGGACGGATAATTTATCCATGAGCATGTTAACATTTTGTACATTAACTATATACGATTATCATTCACTATATATTAAAATATGTAGATTACATTATCAAACCCTTATCAAATGTGAGCGGAGTACATTACAACAAAATGGATTTACGAAAGGGAAGAATGATGGATAAATCTTCAATCGCCCATCAAATTGATTAAAAAAAAAAATCCATTCACCAGGTATGCGCAGACGTGGGTCCTGGGCTCACTGTGCCACTGGAATCAAGCTATCCTGGCTGAAGAAGGGTGAAACCCTGAAACAGGTCCTAGGATGCTTGTTTCCGGTCCGGGGATGACCTGGCTTGGCAGTTCAAGCTGGACTGTTCCCATGAGGCACAGGGTCAAGACTGATTTGCATATGGCCAGGTCTAAACTGGGGTGGCATGGTGAGCAAAAGAATGATGGATTTAACCCAGATCTCTTGACTTGGGGTGAATGTTTTGATTTGTTCTGCATTCCGTCCATCAATTTGTGTCTTTTGCATGGATATTGGACAGCTAGCAAATGTAAACACCAAGTTCATAAATTTCTCTAAGAGGCGCAACAGCTACAGACCACATGGAAAAGTCATCTCCCTCATCAAGCATGTGCAGCAAGGAGCATACGATTCATCCTCTTAGGGGTGATATATACCCAGTGTAAATATTCAATTAACTTAAACCTAGAATTTCTGGAAACGTTGGGGGCGACCATTTAAATACAGTGTTCAAAGCCACTATCAGAAATCTGTGCTGCCAAATCCTCCGTTCGTTTATCCCACAGCACAAATAAATCACCTTTTGACGGTGCTACAAGTGATCAGTAAAGAAGTGTTAACGCCCTGGCTGAACCATCAAGAGTATAAATATTTTTCATACTGGATGCTTCAATGCAAATGGGCTACTAGTTGATGTTACAAATGGAAAAAGTAATAAAAATATATAATTGAAAAAATATATATAAATATTTTTCAAATAGCAGTGTCCACGCTGTGCCCCTATTCCACCATCTGTATACCAACGCCAAGAGAGCTCTGTGTATCAGAAAAGGCCTCGGCAGAATGTCGTATTCTATATGCAGTAACTGAAATGCCGTACAAGTATCTCCTGTATATAGGTTGTCCGTCATTGTAGGACTCTTCCTGGCCCAATCTCGCAGTGTGATCCAGCTCTACCAATGCAGTAATTTTATCAAGGAAATTATGAGGATCTCCCTCCAGTACCGTGTTTATTTGTGTGTTCTCTGTTGGGCCCTAGTATGGAAATGTTCTCTAGATAACCACACATTCTATTCCAGAAATAATTCAGGATCTCCTGTGACTATCTCACGTCAGTAGCAGGAGAAATTATGTAGATAATCAGGGTACCTTTAGTGCTAGAGGTCACAGGAAACGCTGTCAAATCCCTACTGTGGTACAAGAACCTTTGCTATTGTCATTTGCTTATGATTTTAATGGAATTATGTAAGAAGTGGACACTTTAACCCCCTTAAATGTGAGGCCTATCTAAAAGTTAAATGCTATGATGCTTAGAAGTCTTCTCTCAATGTCTACCCTAAATTATTTATAACAGCATGAGGACAAGAGGTTAAAAAAAATAACCCCAACCTAAGATCTATTTTCAAGACCCTTGAAAAATCAAAACAAGGGGAGGTAGACGAATTTTTTGACACTAAATTTGTTTTATTTATTCAGCACAAGCAAAAGATCAGAATTACATCAGCTTCTACAGAAAGTGAATGACAAGCAGGCATTACCAAACTAAAATGTGCCATTTATAGTGTATTTTTAATGGAGGACTGGGGGGTAATCTGTGTATTGGATAGAGTAACTTTACCAGGACTCTCTCCCAATAGCGTGTATGCCCTAACAGTGGTAAGAGTAGTCCATCAGAACACACAGCTTCAGGCAGTTTGAAAGCCAATGTGGAACTTGCTTTCTCATATGCCAAGATCTGGCCATTGTGCTCTCGTGTATAATATGTGAGCGGTAATGCGCTTTGGCTGAAACAGAGCACTACACTTATTGAGAGTAGTCAATGGACAAACAGGGAGGCTGTTCCAGACTGGCACCATGTACAGATGCGGTGTCAGCGACTAGGGGGTGGCATTTATGGATGAAAGACAAAGCAGTGAGTCCTATGCAATATGGCACCCCGCAAGGAGCTACTGGTCTCTGCTGCACGAACGCGAGACCAGGCAGAGGTGGCCCTTCATGACTATAAAGAACATGTCAACGAGAGAGAAGAAGCCACAAGGAAATTCATAAAACGGAGACAGTACATAAACTGAAAAAAAGGAGATAGCAGATTGAACAACCTGAAGGAGGGACATTTGTCAGGCGGCCAAACAAACATTGGATTCACTGACAAAACCTCACAGGTCTGCTAAGGAAAGGGATAGGGACAGAAAGCATTTACTGAATTTCAAGCGTGTGGTCTTGCCACTGTAGGAGAGCACAACCACAAATAAGAGGCCTTAAAAACAGGGCTAGAATGCAAAATAAATATGCACCCACCAAAAGCCTAGCTCAGTTAACAAGTAGAGCTGTATAAAATACCACAGACACTGAGCTGGAGCTCGACGCCAGTAACACGAGGTTGGGGTTTATTTGTCCTGCTCGTTTTGCTTCATGGCCTGAGGGGTCCACCTGTACGAATGGGAGCTACACTAGCATTGTTAATGGATCTATACAATATATAGCGTTGGGATGCCAGAGATACAAAGAGGACCTACTAACAGCTTGTATTTTTCCCAGATAAGTGCAGAGTCCGAAAATTAAATTGATTGTTGAACACTAGAAAACTATCAGATCTGAGCATTCAAGCCACACAGTCTTATCCTGCAGGACTCACAGTTACCCAAAATGGGAAAGCTTGTGTTTTCAAAAGGTGGCATCTGCAAAGATATTTCTCAAGCAAAGAAACTTAAATATTCATACTGGCTTGGCTGGTTGACTAGCTTAACCATATGTTATGATTTAGGAATGAGATTGGTAGGGTGGTAGGGTGGGTGGGAGTTCACTTTTCCTCTAGATACCATCGTACTAATATGAAGGGGCATATCTGACTTGAGTTTGGGCTACCTCGGTCAATGCAGGATATGCCCAAATAAAGTTAAGGGAGGAGCAGAAAGCATGAATGGCTAAGATGTGACACTTAAACATGAGGGGAGGGTGTTCAGCATACTCTTTCTTTCAACCCCCCCCCCCCCCCCCGCCCCCCACCCAGGGGCGTAGCTTGGTTAGTAAGATTAGGCTCGGTGAACTTCAGATATCAGGCTGGCATATAATGTTAAAATACATTATACACCAAGCACGGTTCATGAGAGGGGCCTATGCGAAGTGGAAAGAGAGAGGGATGCATATTGGTATGAGTACTAAGAAGAAAACATAATATTATAATAACTAACATTTTTTGGGAGAGAGAGAGAGAGAGAGAGAGAGAGAGAGAGAGAGAGAGAGAGAGAGAGAGAGAGAGAGAGAGAGAGAGAGAGAGAGAGAGAGAGAGAGAGAGAGAGAGAGAGAGAGAGAGAGAGAGAGAGAGAGAGAGAGAGAGAAGAGAGAGAGAGAGAGAGAGAGAGAGAGAGAGAGAGAGAGAAACGCATTTTTTGTCTGTGTGAATGTAAAAATAACTGGTGAAGTCCAACCGGTATCCCGCCTACCCGACTGAAAACACCTACACCCAAACATTTATAAGAAAGTACATTTATTTGGGGGGTGTAACACTTCAAATACCCCCCTGAAGCTACGTCCCTGCCACACCCTTGTTTTTCTCCTTCCTTCTACTTTTTGTGGACATGTGAGGAAGGCTACAGAATGAGACGCTGTTAAATCATAGTTTGTTTTGGAAGAGGAAACATAATAAGTTATCTTGGGATGAGGGGTGGGACACAGGAACATGACTGATATGGATTTTGAGATTATTACAGTACTATTGGTAGGTCTTTATTTTGTCTACTCAGACTTGTCTTTATGTGTAAACAAATGTGTGAATGAGAACAAAATGAATTTTGGGAAAAGGTAGTTTTCTTAAATCAGATCTATGGCGTTTCTAGTCTTGAATTCTTACTTTCTCGTATGAGCAAATATCCAGATAGGGTGTCCTAAACCTTTTTCCATAGATACAGAAAAAATCAAACCCTTTGATACATCTGGCTCATAGTGCAGAATTAGCACACAAGTTATAACTGGAGTTGGCACCCAAGTCGAGAATGAACGCAGGACGGGGAATAAGACAATCACAGAGGACTGGCTTTGGAAACCTCTACAGCCACCTAAAATTGAGAGCTCATTTGCATGGTATATAACAGTAGAGAATGACAGTCTAATTTAAAGTTGATTTGTTGTGTAGATGGAGCCAATTGCGTACCTGGAGTATTGGGATAATATGGATGTATTTTCTAGTATCAGTCAAAAGAAAAGTGGTAGAGCTCTGGATTACTTTAAGGAAGCTCAGCTAACATACGGACGGCAATAATTGACACTTCAGGTACAGAAATGTCTCATTTTTTTTTTGTGAAAAATCTTTATTGTCAGGAATGCAAAAGACATATTCACATTAACACATGTAGATGCCAGTTTCATATCAGCATTGGTTACTATCAAGAGAAACGGATAAATCACATCACATTCTGGCATGGGGCATTTACCTTCCCACTATTGGCATGGATGAATTATTAGCGACCATTTCGCACAGACTTTATCTCACCTCCATATCATACCCATTTTTCATTCCGTGATCTACCCACTTTCGGTACAGGTATCAGTTCCCAACAAATTCAACTAACAGAAAAAGGAAAAACAATAAAACCCAACTAATGTCATCACTCAGTATAAGGTTATACCCATTCATAGTCAGTAGTTAGCCATTGCACATGATCAGCACGTTATCAAAGGTTGCGTCACACTCTTGCGCCACCCCAGCTCAAACCAGAGTTCATTATGTATGCCCGCCCTTCCTAATCCTCTTCCTCCTCTGAATCCAAGTCCTTGTCTTCCGGTAAGGGTTCACACGGTTCTCCCCTGTATTTGTTCCAGGGAGTTCACACCTTATTCCATTTACGGGGGCAGGCTCGTAGCACGTATACCGCCCTTTCCTTCACCATTAGGAGGTCCATATTCCTAATCCATCCAGCTACCGTAGGTAACTCCGGGGCACCCCATTTTTGTGCAATGTCTCGCTTGGCCACTGTCACAGCCAATGTGACCCATAGCTGTCCATACTTGTCCAGGTCATTAGGGTCCCAAATGTTCAACAAGCACTTACGGGGTTCAGGCAGGATTGATATTTCAATGGCCTGGGAGACTGTGCGCATAATTTGCTTCCAGATGTCTTGGATTATTGGGCATTCCCATAATGTGTGGAGTAGAGTTCCCTCCTCCCCGCAGCCCCTGAGGCAGAAGGGGTGTGGTGCCCTCTGTATTCTGTGAAGAAGTGTTCTGGTGTAATAAGTGCGGTGTAAAATCTTGAGCTGCACTAATCTGAACCTAGCCGAAATGCCTACTTCTTTTGGTGATGCAAGCGCCTCGTTCCACTCTGTGTCATCCATTTCGCCTAGTTCCCCAACCCATCTCTCTCTAAGTTTCTGTGTGGGGTCTGTTAGGTTGTTAACCAGTTTTTTATATGTGAGAGAGGTTGCTTTTTGTTCCATAAAGTCCGTCAGTAGCCTGTCTTCTAGTGGCGATGTTTCTGGGAGTGTGGTGTCAGGTGGAATTGCTTGTAGTAGTGCGTGTCGGATCTGCACATATCTAAATGTTTCAGTGGGGCCCAAACCATATTGTTGCTGGAGCTGTGAAAATGCAACTACCGTGCCTTTGTCCCAGAGGTCTCCTACCACGGAAATCCCTATGTGATCCCATTGCGCGAATCCCTTACTGGATCTTAAGTTTCCTAGCGTTCTCGTGTCCCACAATGGTGTAATTCTGGTGATTTTCCCCTTCCAACCCAGTCGGGATTGTGCTGCATGCCACAATGCCGCCGTATGAAACGTCGGTCCAATTAGGTTCTTAACTTGTGAGAAATTGTATAGCGCCGAAAGCATGCCGTCCGTCCCCAGCTGCGACCAGTCCGCCTTGTATGCGGGGTCTCCCCGCGGGACGTGGATCCAGTGATTAATTATCTTAAGTTGGGACGCCCAATAGTACAGTTGAAGATTGGGCAACGCTATCCCCCCTTCATACCAGCTTTTCACTAATTTGTCATGCGCTATACGGGCTGGGCCGTTGCTCCACAGTAAGTTGGATACTAGTGCAGCGACCTGTTTGAAGTAACGCGGTGCCACCATTTAAGGGGTATTTTCTAGCACGTAGAGAAATCTGGGGAGAGCCATCATTTTATATAGCGCCGCTCGCCCGAGGAGGGTCAGTGGCAGAGTAGCCAAGTATTTAACATCAGCACGTAGGCGTGCCAGAGGTGGCATTAAGTTTGCGGCATAAAAGTCCGCGGCATTATTAGTGATGAAAATACCCAGGTATTTAAAGGAGGTGGTTGCTAACGTTAGGGGACAGTCGTCCTGCAATAGTGGTTCCGGGCCTTTAAGCACGTACATTATTGATTTGGACCAATTCAGGGTGTAGCCTGACGCCTTCCCGTGTTCATCGCATAGAGTCAATAGGGCAGGGATTCCCTCGTTAGGATTAACCATGTAAATCAGCATATCATCTGCATATAGGGAGACTTTATCCTCCCATCCTTCCTCCCAGGTGATGCCCCGAAACAGTGGTGTTGCTCTGAGCAGGATGGCCAATGGCTCTAGTACCAGCGCAAAGAGTAGGGGCGATAGCGGGCATCCTTGTCTAGTTCCGCGCCCCAGTGGGAACGTTGGTGAAATGTGACCATTCGCTACCACCTGTGCCACCGGTGATGTGTACAGTAACCGTACCCATGCAAGATATTTCGGGCCAAAGCCCATACGAGCAAGGACTGCAAATAGATACTCCCATTCCACCAGGTCGAAAGCCATTTTGGCGTCCAGGGATAAAATTACAGCTTGTTCTGATAGGCACGTGCCAACACCCCATGGACCCTCCGCAGATTCAGTGCCGTGCTCCTGTGTGGCATGAAGCCCGATTGATCGGGTGTATCAGGGTGTGTAGGTGCTGGGTCAGGCGACTGGCCAGGAGTTTCGCCAGGATCTTTGCTTCAACGTTGAGCAAGGAAATGGGTCGGTACGAGGTGCATACAGTCGGCGGTTTGGCTGGTTTTGGAATGGCTATTATTGTGGCCGTGCGCTGGTCAAGTGGGAGTTCCGCCCTCTCCACACTCTCAACATACATATTCAGCAGGGGTTTGCTCAACATGGGAGCTGTCGCCTTATACCATTCTACGGGTATCCCGTTGGGCCCTAGTGCCTTGCCGGATTGCAACGCCTGTATTGCCAATTGGATTTCGTCTTCCGTCATGTCAGTGTCTAGTTCCTGTTGCGCTTCTTGTGAAAGCGCGGGGATAGCAATGTGTTCGAGCGACGCCATCGCCTCCCGTTCCGTGACGGTCCGTACCGGGGTGTATATCTCCTGATAGTGGCGTGCTAAGGTGCGTACTATTTGTTCAGGGTGTGTCAGTAGCTGGCCATCCTGTGCGTAGAGTCTCTGTATCCCTCTGTTGCTACCGCCCCGTTTGTCCAGCCAAGCCAGCATCCTCCCAGCCTCGTCACCCACGTCATATATCCTGTGTGCGGTGTATGCCAAATGCCCCTTAGTAATCGTTGTGAGGTGAGCCTGGTGTTGCTACTGTCGGAGGTGCAGCGTATGTGTGGTCTCAGGGGTGAAGTCCGACATGTGGGCGGTGTTCGCGGTGTGGAGTGCCAACTCTAATTTTGCGAGTTCACTTCTGGAGTCTCGTTTATGCCCTGTGATTGCTGCTATGGCTGCGCCGCGCAGGACTGTTTTGTACGCTTCCCAGAGCATCGAGGGCGAGGAAACTGTTCCTACATTTTCGTTAAAATAGTGCGTTGTGGCCAATTTGAGTTTCTTTCTGATTCCAGGGACTGTTAAATAGTTGGGGTATATCGGATATATTCTGGCGCGCTTCCTCTCTTTGGTAGTAAGAGGAGGGACACTGGGGAGTGATCAGATACACCTCTGGGCAGAATTTCTAGTTTGTCTATTGATCCCAATCCCATCCCTAAAAAGAAAAAGTAATCAATACGTGAGAGGCTGTTATGTGTAGAGGAGTAGTGCGTGTATTGAGTCACCATGGGGTTCAACTGACGCCAAACATCTGTGAGGCCTAGTGCGTCCAGAAAACCAGGAAGCGTGGCAGCCCCTCTCGGGCGGTCCCGTACGGGAAAGGTGTCCAGTAAGGGGTCTGTTATTGCATTAAAGTCCCCCCCAATGATCATATCACCCTCTGGGAGGTCAATGAGAAATTGCCCAAGCGCCGGCAGTGCCGTAGAGTGGAGCGCCGGGGGGATGTACACGGACACCACGCTGAGGGGTCTCCCCTCCCACTGGCCATATAGCGCCGCAAAGCGACCCTGATCGTCCGTCTTGCGGCTTTCAACCATAAAGGACGAGTTCTTTTTAAGGAGTATCCCAGTGCCCCTGGACCCCGTAGTGAACTCCGCGTGTACTGCCATGGCATACCCACGTCTGTCGAGTGCTTTGCATGTAGACCCTGCCAGGTGTGTTTCCTGAAACATCACTAAATCAGGCCCGTGGCGTTTGACGGTTTGCAGGACAAAACCTCTTTTAATTTTGTCCCCCAGGCCTCTAACGTTCCATTTGAGCAGTTTCAGGGGGGGCACCACTGTCATCGTAGGGGTGCCTTCAGCGGGTGCATCTTGTTCCTGGTGGGCCATCTGGGTTTGTGACCAGTGTTACTGATGTGTGGCATTGGAGTGTAGCGCATACACAATGACTTGTGTTAGGGTACCAGGAGTGTATGATCAGCAGTATTACCATGTCCCACATGGAAGTAGTGATGACTAAGAACAATAACCGTAACATTACAACTTCTCCCCCCCACCCCCTTCCTGCTCCCCTGCACCGCGGACGAATTCCCGCCCGCATCCCCAACTTGGCAGAGTGCTTAATCCCATCCCTTTCCATCTTACTTGCTCGTGGGGTTGGTGAGTCCCCTACAGGCACCGGCCAATGCCCGCCCTACTCAGCTTCATCAGCTTCAAGGTCCCAAAGGCTGCAAACGTGTTGTCCCTTACGCAGCATATTCAATCAAACCCTGACAGGCTGTCCTGAATCAAGTGGGTCCCTCTCGAGATCAGATTCCAGTCCTGTGGCGCCTTCCTCGTTCGTGGGGCTACTGGACGGGTGTTCCGCTGGTCTTCCGTTGCGCTGGTTCTTGCGGTCCCTGTGCGGGCGTTGGGGTTGGCCCACCTGTCTCCATCCATCAAGCCATTCTCGTGCCACCTCCGGCGTATCGAAAAACCACATTTTTCCTTCGGCCACAATCCGCAATTTGGCGGGGAAAAGCATTGAGTATGGCAGGCCTCTGTCACGTAGCGTCTTTTTCACTTCAGTGAATGATTTCCGGCGCCTAGCCACCTCCACCGTGTAGTCCGGAAAGAAGGCCAAAGTCGAGTTCTGGATTTTTACAGGTGGTGAGACCCTCGCCGCTTGCAGGATGGAGTCCCTGTCTCTAAAATTAAATAGTCTAGCTAGTACAGGCCGTGGTGCGGCTCCTGGCTTGGCCGCACCGCCAGGAACCCGGTGCGCCCTTTCAACAGAGAAAAAGTTCGACAAGCCTTTAGGTTGTAGCTTGGTTTTGATGAGGTCCTAGACGTACAAATCCATTGCACCTTTACCCTCCGATTCCGGAAGGCCTAGGATGCGGACGTTGTTTCTCCGGGAGCGCCCTTCCTGATCGTCGAGCTTTTCCTGTTGCTGCTTAGTGACTTTTTCCATTCGTTCCATCGCTACTTGCAGGTCCGATGTGTCCTCAATGAGCGATTTTGTAACTACCTCCACTTGGGACACCCTTTCCGACATTTTCTTAAAGTCCGCCCTTAGCAGATTAACTTCGGAAGAAATGGAGCCCACCGTCGTTTGGACCTCGGTGAGGGTTTTCATGATGTCTTCCAAGGTTACCTTTTTATTTCCGTCTGTGTCTGGAGCTGCGCCTGCAGAGTGGCGCCCGCCACTCTGAGAGTGTCCATGCTGGCTGTACGCAAATTTGTCGAGTTTCGCCTGTGTCGACGCACTCCTTGTACCTTTGCCTGCCATGGCATCGTGCTTGTGAATGCAAAGCCTGCTCTCGGCGGTAATTTCGGCACCACGCGTCAATGAGCTGCGTGGTCCCTTCGGGCGTCAGGCTGTGTGCAGTCGGGTGGGTGTCCCACTAGTTTCAAGAGCTTGTTCTGTCACCCACAGGGCCCAGGCGCGTTTCAGTCGGCGGCCGTGATGATCAGCACGTCGGTCCCAGTGCTGTTCTTGTGCGGCCTACCGCGTGGCCACCTCGGCCCTTCGCGTTCACTTCAGTATGCCGTGCCTCGTTGCTCCGGTGTGTCTTCGGTGATCCCCTGGCAGGGATCGCCCTGCGTACTGTGTCAGACCCCCGCTGTGCAGCAGTGTAGCAGCGCTAAGGTGTAACTGTTCGGTCAGCCACGGCGCCTCTCGAAGGGCCGGTCACCACTATGGACGCTCCCTCTGGATGTTCTCCCTGTGCCAGGATTCAGGGGCTCAAGCTCGTCCCCCCGTTAATCTTGAGTGAGACTCGGAGTTGTGGCACTGCGGCAGGGCCTCTGACGTAATCTGTCTCACCTTGCAGCGTGAGCTTTGGGCCCGATCGTCTGTTCTCCCCAATATGGCGCTGTCCGGGACCCAGGGAGATCTCCGTCTGCGTAGGTACTTGCGCTGTGTTTTAACGGTGTATGCAGCCAGTCCTGGATGCGGCAGTCCCTCTTGCCCTCACGGGGGTCTACGCCGGCTATGTGGAGCGCTGGAGCACTCCTCGTTTCGGAGTTTTGCAGGGGCCGGCTGGTGCCACCGCGCCTAAGCCGGGCAGGATGTACTTCCGCCCGGGCCCGCCAGTCACGCCAGGCCGGTGCGGCCAGGCAGTCACAGGCCCCAGCACGTCGCTTCAGAACGGAGCAGTTCCCGGCGGTAACCGCCGGGATCGGATCAAACAGCGCCGCTCGGGTCCCCGAGCCAATGCCGCTACTTCGGGCGGGCGATGATGCGGATAATTGGACGGATTTCAGTGCGGGCCGCTATGCCTTGAGGAGCTCCCGCTTCAAGCTGCAGCCATGCTCGGCAGTTGGCCACGCCCCCGAGATGTCTCATTTTTAGATCCTTCACAGATTTTTCAAAAGCATCCCCTATAACTATTGGAAAAAGTTCTTTATCTAGTTTGGTTGCTGCCAGCACAAATTCCATGTCATTCAGAATGTCAGAACTCAAAGCCTCCTGCAGGTTGGGCATTTGTTCTTCTCCCTCTACATTCATTGCTCCTCCTTCTAGTGTCCCAAGATCCACGTTAGTGCCTGGTAGGGCCTAAAGATAATCTGGGAAACGGTTTTGCTGAGAAGGTATGTTGCTTTGGTACACTGCATCATCTGTGTCCATGGGAAAACCACGTAATTTCGCCCGTGCCTAACAAAAATGAATGTGTCCATCTGTAACGAAACTGGTGCTCATGTAAAGCGCTCGGATACCCGATATCTTTGGGTCTAGTTCGCGCTATATAAAACTCAACAAAAACAGGCATTGGCATAGCCAATAGGTCTCACTTTTGGGACATTATAAATGTTTGCAACACAAGATGTTGTTGCACCAAGGATATTGTGCTGGATAACTGAACACTTATAAGGTCCCAAAGGCGAGACCTATTGGTTATGCTAATTCTGGTTTACATTTCTTCTGGCAACCCTGCCTGATTCACTGAGGTGTCTGCTGCTTGTATTCTTGCATAGAACAGTAAAAATCAGTTTGATATAATTCAGATGTAATTAGGAGGGCTGCATCTTATCTCCATAAACCAGCAAATCACTGCTTCGAGTCTCAGCTAAGCATTTTATCTGGTAGAGCTTCATATGTTCAGTACCATGAAGATGGGAAATATATTTGTCAAGTTTCTCATTAAAGCATTGGATGTCCCAGTAAGGCATCTGCATCAACAAGTTTTGTTCCAGCTAGGGAATGCATCATTAAATAAATAAACTTTCCCATCTATGGCTCAGCATCTACAAAGTAAGAATGATGGTCATTTATTTGGCCCGCCCTATATGGTTGGACTGAAAGCTGTGAACCGTGAGACTTTATTTCTGCCCCTGCGTTCTCTCTCGAACCGGAACCATACATGTCAAAGTCGGAAGTACATATTCTCAAAACAAGAGTATAGCACTATACAGGGCACTCTGCGCCTCGAAGCACGGAGGACTGAGCGCTTTACAAATACCCACCTCAGGCACGCCCGGTTTTAAAATAGTTAAGCACTGCATGCTATTGGAAATATCCCTCTTCTCTGGTGATGCGAAGTGGTTTGAGGGAGGGAGTTGTGGGGGAAGGTTGGAGTTACGGAGAAGAGGGAGATAAGAGATTGTAGGGAAAAGAGATGAACCGAAGAGTCAAAGAGTGAGGACAATGCAGAGACAATGGAAGGATGGAGGGGAAAAATATGCCAGATGAGAGAGTGTCAGATAGATATGGGAGTGTCAGATAGATTTGGGAGAAGTGATGGAGACAGGGGAGGAGGGGCCAATGTTCAGGAGACAGCAGACGGACAAGAAGCACCTGGTCAGAGTGGGAGAAACTTAGAAAACGATACATAGGGTGCAGGAGAGAGAGGGAAAGGAGAATTAACAAGTGGGATAGACAGAGAGAGGTGGCAATGCGGAGGGATGGGGAGAAGAGGCCGGCAGAGCAGAATCCAATTGGGGATGGTAGCAAATGTTATCGGAGTTCAGCAGCGGCCTGTCAGATAAAACGGGCGCTGACACCTGGACACCAGAGGCTGATTAGCTCATCAGCATGAAGGGCAGCGACCTCCACCAAAGGGACATAAAAGGGCTTCCAGTCTCGCTAATCGCTGGTTTAATGAGGACCTTAAGGCTCAAAAGCTCAACGTCCGCCGGGCGGAGCTTCTCTGGCGCCGCAACTATTGCCCGATTATCAGAAATCACTACATCACCCTGTTGGCTTCATACAAAAAATCTATCTTGGCAACTAAAAAGGCTTACTTCTCGTCTAAAATTCATACTGCTGACAATCGTCCCAGAGAAATTTTTGCCATTGTGCAAGATCTTGCATATTCGGACAGGGCCACACTCAAACCTTCCTCTTCACAGCACCTCTGCGATTCCCTTAACTCCTTCTTTCTTGAAAAAATTACTGCCATCAAAGCCAACATCCCACTCCCCTCTTCATCTTTCATTAGCCCCCCGCGCCCTCCTGTTTTAGCCCATTTCGATTCCTTCCCTCCTCTAACAGAAGAATCTTTCCTTTCTATTCTGCCCTTGGTTAAGTCCGGCTCTCCCCTGGATCCTTGCCCAGCACATATTCTAAAACAGATCTAATCCGCCTGCGTCTTACCTCCCTTACCCCTTACCCCTTACCTTTCTTAACAGCCCCCTCTCACAGGGCACTGTCATCTCACCCTTAAAATCGGCTGTTATCCTACCCATCCTAAAAAAACCTGGCGCCGACCCGTCCGTTCTCACTAACTATCGCCCCATTTCACTCCTGCCTTTCTTGGGGAAGGTGCTGGAACGTTATGTTACTAGAACACGTAGCACTTTTGTGGAAAGGAACAGCGTTTTAGCCCCCAGGCAGGCCGGGTTTCGCCCCGCACACTCCACGTAGTCCGTAGTCTTATCGGTCCTTGACAACCTCAGAGAGGGTATGGACACCAACCAGCATCAGGCCTTGTTCCTCCTCGATCTCTCCGCCGCTTCTGACACGGTTGACCATGCCATCTTACTCTCCCGTGTCAGAGCGGTGGGAATCGAGGGCTCGGCCTTGATCTTGGTGTCCTCCTTCCTGCGCGACCGTACCCAAGCAGTGAGACTGGGTGACTACTCGGCTGACCTCCGTGCGGTACAATGCGGGGTCCCCCAAGGATCCTCCCTTTCCCCATTGTTATTTAATTTATACATTGCCCCTCATATTTTTGCCCTTCAACAGCTCGAGGTAGCCGTCTATAACTACGCGGATGACCTCCAGCTCATTTTTTCCTTATCTTCCTCCCCAGAGTCAATATCCAATTTTCATTCAGTTATGACCTTCATCCAGGACTGGATGAATCACAACCACCTGAAGCTCAACCCCGATAAAACAGAGTTGGTGCTGACAGGTGGTTGCTCCAGCCCCTGGTCCTCTCTCTTCTGGCCCCCTTCCTTAGGTCCCCCTCCTATTCCATCGTCCTCTGTAAAGACCCTTGGATTTAAACTCAATGACCAACTCTCTCTTCACTCCCAAGTCAGTTCCGTTGTGTCCTCATCTTTTCTTTTCCTCCCCACTATTCGCAAAGTCTCCCGGTTCTTTTCCTCTCCCGCACTCAAACTCATAGTCCTGGCGATGGTCACCTCTCGCCTGGACTATGGCAATGCCCTTTATTGTGGCACGCCTGCGTACCCTCTGAGAGGTCTTCAGCTGGTCCAGAACCAGGCGGCACGCCTGGTCTTCAATCGATCCAAATCCCACCATGTCACACCCCTCCTCAGATCCCTACATTGGATCCCCATACAGGAACGAGCCCAGTTCAAGCTGGGCTGCATTGTTTTCAAAGCCCGTGCCGGCTCAGCCCCTGCTTTCATCACCTCCGAAATTCATTCCTATTTCCCTCCCCGGGAGCTCCGTTCATCCACCCAACAACTGCTTGCTGTCCCCCGCTTTAAACGAAAAAAATGGGGAGGATCCAAGTTCTCCACACTTGCCCCTGCCTTTTGGAACTCCCTCCCGGCTCACCTGATATCCTGCCCCCACTATTCAATCTTTCGTAAGGCACTCAAAGCCTTTCTCTTCACCCAAGCCTTCCCTTCTTAAACACCCCCCCCATGTCCTGGGCTGTCTGTCCGTCAGGGGTTCTGCAGTACTACACAGCGCCATGAAACCGTCCCGGTGTACGTGCACTCTACAAATATTTTAAATTCAAATTCATTTGCGCGCAACCTCCCAGGCTGTTCGGCTATCGTGCCCTGCAGAGGGAAACCATGTTAGCTTTGCGCAGACAGCGGGAAGGTGAAACGGCGGTTTATGTGCCATTTTGCACGGCTAAAGTTATTTGTGTTTTATTGTGCTATATTGCTGAAAACGAGCATTTTTAAAAACGAGGCTTTTTAATTCACCTACCTGTCAGCACTAGCCTAATATTTGCATTAAATAGAACGTGAGCCTGCACTTAGTCGGTGACAGCCGATTTTCGGGCTGAACACCGATCTCTCACCTGCAAGGTCTCAAAATACGGCGGACATCTTAGGCAGGGGCATGAGCCTAACAGCGCTCTAGCCACCACTATTTAAGGAGCCCCAATGTAAAGAACGCGAGATTCTTTGTATGCCATAACCTTTGGACCCCTCTTGAGGCGAAATAGCCGGGAGGTAGTTGGACTGCACCTTATTTTGTGTTTTATTGTGCTATATTGCTGAAAACGAGCATTTTTAAAAACGAGGCTTTTTAATTCACCTACCTGTCAGCACTAGCCTAATATTTGCATTAAATAGAACGTGAGCCTGCACTTAGTCGGTGACAGCCGATTTTCGGGCTGAACACCGATCTCTCACCTGCAAGGTCTCAAAATACGGCGGACATCTTAGGTAGGGGCATGAGCCTAACAGCGCTCTAGCCACCACTATTTAAGGAGCCCCAATGTAAAGAACGCGAGATTCTTTGTATGCCATAACCTTTGGACCCCTCTTGAGGCGAAATAGCCGGGAGGTAGTTGGACTGCACCTTATTTGTGTTTTATTGTGCTATATTGCTGAAAACGAGCATTTTTAAAAACAAGGCTTTTTAATTCACCTACCTGTCAGCACTAGCCTAATATTTGCATTAAATAGAACGTGAGCCTGCACTTAGTCGGTGACAGCCGATTTTCGGGCTGAACACCGATCTCTCACCTGCAAGGTCTCAAAATACGGCGGACATCTTAGGTAGGGGCATGAGCCTAACAGCGCTCTAGCCACCACTATTTAAGGACACGTGAACTCTTCGCGATAGCGGACGCGATTTGTGGACGCGCCTGTATCAGCGCCGGAGTCACGCCTGAGTCAGCCCGTCTGCGCCCGTCCGCGTCACTGACGCGTCCAGCGGCCATGACTCCTACTCCCCAGCCAACTTTATCGGTATGTGCTAATAACCAGACAATTAGCGGTACTATTGTTTCCCCTACACTAAAATATAGTACAAAGCAACTCTTAGCTTTAAGGACACTTAGGCAACCAGATTGCTGTCTTTTAGACCTTAACCGACAACATAACATCTGTTACGGCTGCTCACTAACAACGAATGCTGTTCGAATTAAAAGGCTTGAGACCCAAACCAATTCTACATGCATTAAATCCAACTCTAAAATATTTACTTTCTTTAGTTTGAACTGCCGCTCTCTGCCCAGACATAAAACTGAAATTTTTAATTTCCTACTGGACGAAGCCCCTGATGCATTGTTCATCACTGAAACCTGGCTCCATGCAAGCTCTGGACCGGATGTGGCCATGGCCCTCCCAGACTCATATGCGATTATCCGCCTTGACAGAATAAATAAAACTGGTGGTGGCATAGCTGTTATTTTTAAAAAAGTCTACACCTGTGAGTTTCTTAACCTCCCATGTCCTGGATGTGAAGGCGCCACCTTCAAAATTATACTCTCACCTAATTTCACCTTTTTCGGTGCCCTTATCTACCGTCCACCTGGTGCTGCTTCAAATTGGTTAAATAACATTTCAGAACTTCTAGGCCCTTTCATTATGAACACTACCAATTTTACAGTTATTGGTGATCTGAACCTTCACCTGGATAACGAGCATTGCTCCAAGGCCACTGAACTTATTGATGACTTCATGTCCCTCAATCTAAGTCTTAAAAATTCTGGCCCTACTCATTCTGCAGGTCACTTATTGGACCCAATTTTTTCTAATATTCAGAACTTAAACACTTTCCCAGCTCTACCTATCCCTTGGTCAGACCACTTTCCCATTAAATTCTCCTTTCAAATGCCAACATCCAAAATCCCTCCTATGGCGCGGCCTGCCATGGTGAGAAAATGGAAAAAGCTAGACATTAACATTCTTAACACCTTACTAGAAGACACGACACCATGCACCATTTCAGGAGTACAAAATCTATCAATCTCTGTTCAATCATGGCTTTTAACAGCCATTGACTCCTGTCTTCCTCACACTAAGCTAAAAGGCATTTACCAACGTCCACCCGCTCCGTGGTTCAACGACTCTCTAAAGTATGAAAAAACCAAATGTAAGAACGCTGAGCGTCAATGGAGAAAGTCCTACTCAGTTGAGGCAAAAAATGAATACAAAAATCAATTAAATCAATACCAAAAGCTGTGCAGTAAAGAAAAAGCCAACTTTGTCTGCTCAAAAATCACTGCAGCTTTAAATCAAGCTAAAACACTTTTCAAAACAGTCAAAGAGTTAGCCGGCTCAAATACCTCACCAACTCCACCTGATCTAAATAAAACTCAATGTAATCAACTTGCCGCATTTTTTGTTGACAAAGTTGATAAAATCTATCAGACTATCCAACTTAATCAGGACAATTATGAGGAAGATCATTATGACAGTAGTGATGATAACAGATCAGACAGTGAAGAGACCAATTATGCCACCCCTTTTGATAAACCCCCTACCCCTTCCCTGAGTACTTGGCCAACACTCAACGTTGACATTGTCATCGAACTTCTAAATACGATAAAATCAGGTTCGCCACGAGATCCGTTACCCTGTTCCATTTTAAAATTACTTAGTAAGAAAGCCTTATCTACCATCACAGACCTTTTAAATAAATCCTTGCAAGAAGAGTACGTCCCACAGGAATGGAAGCACGCCATGATCCATCCCCTTCTAAAAAAAGCCAATGCTTATCCGAAGTTTCCCGCAAATTTCCGACCAATATCTCTCCTACCTATTTTTGCAAAAATCCTAGAAAAGCATGTCCATCGCTGTCTTTCAAATTATATAATGACACATGACCTGTTACCTTCCCATCAATCCGGCTTCCGAGCAGGTTTTTCAACAGAAACCACGCTCCTAGGTGCAACAGAAAATATTCGTTCAATGATAGACAAGGGTGAAACAGTGGCACTGGTGCTTTTAGACCTTAGTGCCGCATTTGACACTGTTTCACATGCGGTACTAATAAAAACTCTTCGTTCAATGGGCATCTGTGGCCCTGCCTTAAATTGGATCACATCCTTACTTGAAAATAGAACCTTGCAAATTTTCTCAAATTCCGTGTACTCTGATACATACACTTTTAAACATGGAGTCCCTCAAGGCTCAATTTTAAGTCCATTACTTTTTAATTTATATATGAGCCCTCTTGCCAAAATAGCTAAGGATACCGGACTGATAATGTTCTCCTATGCTGATGACTCTCAGCTTCTTTTTTCCCTTCCACCAACAGGCAATAATGATCCTTCCACCCTGAGAATAGGGCTTACAAAAATCGCTGGATGGATGAAAAATAATTTCCTAAAATTAAACGGTGAAAAAACCGAACTTATAATCCTAGGAAAAAACAAAGAACTCTGGGGACCTCAACATTGGCCCCAGGAAATGGGCCCTCCTACGATTCCATCCAATCAGGCCCGAAACCTTGGCTTTGTTGTTGATGACACACTCAATATGCACCAGCAGGCCATAAAAACATCAGCCACCTGCTTCGTCATCTTGAAGTGGCTAAAGAAAATCTGCTGGATGCTACCAGATCATACTAAAAGAACTGTCATTAACGCCCTAATAACATCTAGATTGGATTATGCCAATGTATTATACTTAGGGTCCAACAAAGCCACAGTTCGCAAACTACAAACTGTGCAGAATGCTGCTGCAAGACTGCTAGGTAAAATCCCTATCCATGCACCCACTACCAAACTCATACGTGAATTGCACTGGCTAAAAATTGAGAATAGAATTAAATTTAAATCACTATGCTTTATGCATAAAATCTCTGCAAACAAAGCTCCTAAATATCTGCAAAGTCTGGTACAACGCTATCGTCCATTTAGGACGCTGAGATCTGCAACAGCGAACAAATTTGCTGTGCCCAAAATCAGACTATCACGTATGGGAGGCAGATCCTTTGCCTACCTTGGTCCCTCTCTGTGGAACTCCATGCCACAATCTGTGCGCTCAGAGGCTAATTACATCAGATTCAGAAAAGCCATTAAAACCTGGCTGTTTAACATCTAAGCCAGCGGTCCTTCTCTCTACACTGAATCACAAGCGCCGGGAAACCCTTTGTTGGGTAGCTGTTTGCGCTATACAAACTAAACAAACTAAACTAAGTGGGTGCTGAGGTCACATTTCAAAAGCAAATTCACCTTTTAACAAACAAGCATTTGCAATGCAATAGGTCTCGCATAAATTAAGTTTGAGCTATTGGCATTGTTAAATATTGAAACAAAAGTCTATAACTTGTAGGCCAAAAAAATGTGTATTTATTTCTGTAGCAATGGCGGCATGCTGCGCTTTAGATGAATATGTGTAAAAGTAAAGTGCGCCATACTGCACTGATGGTTGGTGGTGTGTGTGTGTGTGCCTGTACAAATTGTGCACTGATGGCTGGTGGTGTGTGTGCCTGGTGGAAGCGTGCACTGATGGCTGGTGGTGTGTGTGCCTGGTGGAAGCGTGCACTTGCGGCTGGTGGTGTTGGTGCCTGGTGGAAGCGTGCACTGGCGGCTGGTGGTGTTGGTGCCTGGTGGAAGCGTGCATTGGCGGCTGTTGGTGTGTGCCTGATGAAAGCGTGCACTGGCGGCTGTTGGTGTGTGCCTGATGAAAGCGTGCACTGGCGGCTGTTGGTGTGTGCCTGATGAAAGCGTGCACTGGCGGCTGTTGGTGTGTGCCTGATGAAAGCGTGCACTGGCGGCTGTTGGTGTGTGCCTGATGAAAGCGTGCACTGGCGGCTGTTGGTGTGTGCCTGATGAAAGCATGCACTGGCGGCTGTTGCTGTGTGCCTGGTGAAAGCGTGCACTGACGGCTGGTGGTGTGTGTGTGTGTGTGTGTGTGCCTGGTGAAAGCGTGCACTGACGGCTGGTGGTGTGTGTGTGTGTGTGTGTGCCTGGTGAAAGCGTGCACTGACGGCTGGTGGTGTGTGTGTGTGTGCCTGGTGAAAGCGTGCACTGACGGCTGGTGTTGTATGTGTGTGCCCAGTGAAAGCATGCAGTGACGGCTGGTGGTGATTGTGTCCGTTGAAAGTGTGCACCGACAGTGTGGTTGTGTGTGGGTGTGGTTGTGTGTGGGTGTGGTTGGGTGTGGTTGTGTGGGGGTGTGGTTGTGCGTGTGGTTGCAGTGTGTGTGGCTGTGGTTGTGTGTTTGAGCGGTTGTGTGTGTGTGGTTGTGGTTGTATGTGTGGTTGTGTGTGTAGTGAAGTTGTGTGTGTGGTTGTGTTGTGTGTGTGGTTATATCACAGCATAATCATTAAACCTGGACGTTTGAACTCATAAAAAGTTCATACAAACTGAGGACAGGGCCTTTTACTTGCTTCACAAACACTGCCTCCTGCACGTGTCACAGAGCTGCCTCGGTGCAGTATCCTCGGTGCAAAACCGATTAGCATTTTGCAGGATGCCTTGATTTTATTTCTTATAAAATGCCAAGAATCTTTTAGAAATCCAAACTTCTGTTCACTAGCTCAGGGAAGGATAATAAAACATGCATTTACATTGCAGCCAGCCTTCATGTAATCCTCGGCTGCTCTCTAGGTAAACAAACCCCACACTCGCACTATAGCCACCTGGTTGCGGGCACTGAAAGAACAAGCCCGGGCAAAATCAGCAAGTTAAGTGGGCGCCTGCTAAAATAATGATGCTGAAAGTTTAGAGCAGCGCCCGGGGGCAGGACAGCAATGAGAAAGCTGCCTGATGCGTGGCCAAACAAACAAGCATATAGTCGGACAGCCCTTGAAAAAGAGGCCGGGGAGGATCAGTGAGGAAGTGGAGTTCACGAACCAGCGACGAAAGCTGCAGGAGGGGCTGCCACTGAAGCATTGCAGGTCGCTCTTTCTAGCTGAAAACGAGTTTGAGCTATTGGAATTGTAAGTGACAATACATTTTATTTAAGTTTTGGTTTTTAAAACCTAGATAAAAAGGATTGTCATTGACAATGCCAAAAGACTAATCTTGCGTAAATGCGAGACCTATTGCATTCGGTCAAAGTCTTGGTATCGCTTTGCTTTTAAGTTCCTACGCGATGCTGTGTTAATTTGTTTTTTTAATAACCCCGAAAAGGCACACTTTCCGACATGTTTTATAGTCCCATCACTCTGAAATAGTTTGGCAATATTTCACTGACAGTAAAGGTTTTGTAACCTAAGGTTTCTAAAACAACTTTAGAAACAAGAATTGAGGTTTGAATAATTGATCACTTTCAAAAAAGAAAATTGCACGTCAGATCACCACATGCTTAGAAACCATTGTGCGCATTACCTATTGACATACAGGTTCATGTTCTCACAGCCCAACAGAGCTGCTGCCAGACCAACAGTTACTTAAACACACAAGAAAATACAAGCGATTTATTTTGTGGGTCTTAAATCAAATCGAATGTCCAAACTGGACAGTATGATTTGGGCTGTGGAAAGCTGGGTTACAGTGTTGCTTATTTATCATATGCAACTAACAACCATTGACAAAGCAAATAGTCCTTGTTCGTTGTAGGTGTAATGTTAGTTGTTGTATTGTATAACTGGATGTAAAGACATAAGCAGCAACATACCAGTCCGCAGCACACTATGCTAAGCAAAGATTTTAGCGTAAATGTTTAAGCGTGCCCTTAATTGCACTGGCCATACCCTTTTGTGAGACTCCCCCTTCCCCCAGTTTTTTTATCACATGTAAAGCCCTGTCTTCATCTTTTGCAGAGAAGAGGCATTTATGACCACAGATGTATTACTGCCATGAAAAATTCACATGAAGAAGAGATTACCAGAAGTTAAAGGTTTAGAGTTACTGTAGGAAATGTTTATATTCTCGAGGGATGGCATGACACTTTGCGACAAAATGCAGGAGGAAGTATAAGTGTGAGGAGAAGCAGGAATGCATGTTTTTAAATCGGTTATGCCTTGGCGCTTGGTGTGTGGCCTGCACAAAAGGGCCTGAATGTTCGCCCTCTTTAAAATAACGACGTGGATGGTCATATCACCACGATTGTTTTGAGCACTCAAAAAACATGTAATGTGCATCTGTGTACAAGAGGAACCGTGAACAGGATGTGATGGCCGACCATTAACAAACAATTATCTAACTTCTGGGTGCTGGTGTTTCACCTTGCAGTGTTTAACGGATGCTCCATTAGGGTCATGAGCATTGGATGGTGCGGTAAGTGCCCAGCTGTTGAAGCACTTCTAGTGGAGAGGTTTTTAAAAGAAACATAAAACAGTGGCTCTCATGCCTGCAATGTCTTTCTTCATCCCGGGACCAGATTTGCGGCTCTGTGCCACAGCTATCCCTACTGTGGCTACGAAAAGTGTTCTTTTCAATTACTGAAAAGAAGCTCTTGGCATTGCGTGGTGGGGGCGGGGGAGCGGCATTGGGTGGCGGGGCGGGGGAGCGGCTTGTTAGCGGATTTCTTTGTAGTCTGATGCAGAGGCTCAGACAAATGGTGGTGTGCGATGTGCAGCATGGTGCCTGTGCCGCGCTGCTTATTAAAATAATAAAATATTGAAAATGTAGTTTGGCGAGCCGCGCCTTTGTTTGGAGTGGGGTGAGGCGGGGCATGCAGAGAGCCCAAAAGGAGTTTGGTGATGGGCGCTGTGTAAAAGAAAGGCGAGGCTCGTCAAACTTTATTTTTTCAATACTTTATGCTTTTAGTAAGCAGCGCAGCATGGTGTATGTACCGTGCTGCTTATTAAAAACATAAAATATAAATATAATGGTGCTCTGATACTTGAAAAATGACACAGAATTTTTGAACTCCAAGAGTCGGAAAGCCGACATCACAGCGGAGACGAGGCATGCAGGTAGGCAGCACTTAATGTCGGTGGGTGCACTGGGCTCTCCGGAGCAACCTCGGGGCACTTGTGTGTAATGTTCCACAGGTTTAAACACGGAAAGCCAGTGAAGGCGATGTAGTGCAGAAGTCAGACGTATGCTGCAACTGATTAATCAATGCGCTCCTAGTGATACCTGGTGCTTGTTTACACCAATTTCAGTGCAACGTACACGAGGAGGGTGCTGCAGATGGCTGGCTGCCCACAAGGGATGCGTGTTTGCATGATTTGAGGGTTGGGAGGGTTCAAGCCCTGCCGCCATCACGGAACCAGTCAGGACTGGAGCCGCTGCTGGAGTGTGGGGATTTCAGCAGGGCAAGGGGAAGAAAGAAAGAAAACAATAGTCAATCTGAGAATATGATGCAGTCCCCGGGTGGCAAAACAAAGGAGTCCAAGGCGAGGGGAAAAAAATAGCTGCAGAAAGTTGACACAGTCATGAATAATGGCTAACTCTTATCAAGTTTGATCAGGTCTGCTATAATGAAGTGTAGCTCCATATTCCAGCAGGGACAATGAAGACAGGAGCCCGGAACTATATATTAAAACACTTTAAAATGGTTTCCATATTAAAATGAATAAGTTTCAATAAAAATGACACAATGTAAATTGAATGTTATCATAACAAGTTTCCTTTCTTCTGAGATCGGAGCAACGCACAATGGGTAAGCTAGTACAAAATACAAACTTAATTTCTGCAACTCCAGTGCCCACTCAGCACCATCATCCTCCTAAGATTATCATGATCCTAATGTACCAGATAGAGCCGGCAATGACCCCCAGAATGAACATGAGCGGTATTTATGTGCTTCCAGGAACGGGAGTGTGGTATTTTCCACATAAAAAAGTAAACAGAGATTGAAGAGATGTGAAAGTGGGTTTATTAACCTCATCCACAGACCGACATCCAGCAACTGCCAGATGACAACATTAAGTTCTCAAACAGAATCAAGGTAAGAAGTTCCAGAATCCTAAAGGGGAAAGGTTAATATTCTTAAAGAGAACAAAGAGACAAGCATATTACACATCTTCCTTCCTAACAAAACAGAGATAAATAAATAAACATGGTCCTACAAATAAAATAGAAGCTTAACATTTTCTAAGAGTCTTCTTTTAGAATAAAAACAGTTCATACAGCTAAACATAGTCTTTCAAATAAATGGGAGCTCTACGTATCCTTTGACTCCTCTTGTGAGATGATAACAACTCAGAACCATTATAAGAGCTCTTGTTAACACGAAGAAACTTACTAGATGCGGATTGCTGTGGAGAGAAGCATCATGAACAAATAAACTAGGGTCAACCACAACAACACGACTCTTATTCCACATTCTCCCATCTTCTGTCTTAACAGCATTTCTAAAAACCTTAACAACAGATCTTAAGTCAGTGTATTTTGACCATGGTTTGCACCCTACAGGTGTCTTAATTTTAACATAGTCACCAACTTTAACATCCTGAAAAACACATTTACGGTTATCAAAATATTCTTTACGAGCACATTGTTTGTTCAGCTCCTTACTTCTCCACTCATCTTGTTTTTCATCCATCCTGGACACCACAACTTATTTGGAACTCTCCCTTTGAATAACTCAAAAGAAGATCTCCCAGTTGACGAATGAGGAGCAACTCGATGAGCATAAATCCTGTCTTGAAGAGTTGCCTTCCAATTCAAACCAGAAGACCGAGCCAACTGAATAGACTCCTTAAGAGTTCTGTTGACTCTTTCAACAGCACCATTGGTTTCAGGATGGTATAAGGAACATCTTTTATGCATAATCCCACATTTAAAAAAAAAAAAAAATCAGAAAACATAGAAGAACAAAATTGAGGACCATTATCGGACAATAAGCTATTTGGAAAACTTTCCTTATTGAACACACCTTCCAAAAACCTAATCACAGAATTAGAGGTAATCTCACTCACTGCACAAACTTCTATCCACCTTGAATAAAGGTCCATGAGAACAATCAGATAGGGGGTATCTGGAACTCCAGATAATGGACCTAAAATATCAATGGCAACCTCATCCCAAGGGTGATTTGGTAGCACTCTTAACCATGGGCATTTGTCTCGTCTTAAGGATCTTGTCACTAGCACAGCACTCCACACAATCCCGGACTAATCTTTCTATTTCAAGATCCATACCAGGCCACCAGAATTGCAAACAAAGTATCTCCTTAGTTTTCACAATACCCAAGTGACCAGAATGAGCATGTGACAATTTTTTCCTTATCCCTAGAGGAGGAACAAGTTTGGTTCCATGAGTTAATAAACCCTCCGTAACAGAATGTTCATCCGAAACCAATAACCAGATTCTTCAATTGCCCCATCAGTAACCTTACATACATTAATGTTTTCATCAAGACCAACAGCATCATCCTCTTGAACATTGTCCTTATCAACTAATCTAGACAAACAATCTGCAGATTTATTAGCTAGACCAGGAATATACTCAACCTCAAAATCAAACTCCTGTAAAGAAACAACCCATCTTCTAATTCTTGAAGATATAGCATCCAAGCCTTTTTTTTAAGAACACCTCTCTCAAAGGCTTATGATCAGATAGAATGCAAATCTTTGATCCCCAAATCAAGTTTTTAAACTTTCTTAATGCCCAAAAAAATCGCAAGAGCTTCTTTCTCTATCACAGAGTAATTTAGTTCTGAGCCTTTAAGATAACTGGATGAGCAACAGATAAGAGAATCTCTTCCATCTTTTCTTTGTACCAACACTGCACCAAGACCTTTGTCACTTGCATCTGTAAATAAAACAGTGGGAAGACCAGGAACAAAAGCATGAAGCGAGGGAGCTTTGCTTAACTCTTTCTGGATGCAAATTCACTCATGCACTCAGGTGACCATTCAAAAACAACATTCTTAGCTGTCAACTTTCTTAAATTAGGAGTCTTGTCAGCAAAATTTTTAATAAATTTACCATAAAACTCAACCATGCCAAGGAAAGAGAGTAATTCCTCCTTATTAACTGGTTCTTTTACCTTGTCGATAGTTTCAACTAAATCCTTTTTTGGAAAAATACCTCTACCAGTAATGTGATGTCCTAAGTAATTTACTTCCTCTACTCTAAACTTACACTTAGCTTTTTTAAGAGACATTCCTGCTTCATCCAAACGTTTTAACACAGAACGCACACGTTTATCATGCGTCTTCCCTTCGTTTTTGGAACGTTTAAAAGTTGTAAGCGTCACAATCACTTTTTTCATTAAAGAGACTGGAACGCTGTGTGTGCATGCGTAAGAACAATGCTTGAAATGCAGCGTTTAGTTGGACTGCAACGTCAGGCCATTAATCACCGTGGAACACAACGTGGGACGCAGGGAAAGGCTTACGTCAACAGGACGCAGGAAAGGCTTACGTCAGCAACCAAGCTTCACGTCGGCACTAACAAGCGCTCAGCTCACGCGGAACGTTCTTTTCTTATCCTTTTACATTAAAATCCATATATTTATTTTTAAAAGATCCAGTCCTCCCTCCGCTCTCCTCACAGTAACTCAAATATTATTTTAGATGACTTTCATGTCCCAACTGCCGCTGCGAAGACAACGCTTCGTTTTTTTTTTTAAAAAACAGCCGCTGGAGGAAAGCAGGGTTTGATCCTATGTCGTCGTGTTGAGGTTATCAGCCAATCGTCGCCAAATAAATGTGGTATTTTCCACATAAAAAAGTAAACAGAGATTGAAGAGATGTGAAAGTGGGTTTATTAACCTCATCCACAGACCGACATCCAGCAACTGCCAGATGACAACATTAAGTTCTCAAACAGAATCAAGGTAAGAAGTTCCACAATCTTAAAGGGGAAAGGTTAATATTCTTTTAGAGAACAAAGAGACAAGCATATTACAGGGAGCTCTGTTGTCACCCCCTGCCTTTCACAAAAGCCACTTTTCGGAAACCAAATTAAAATGCTGCGGCCAGACCGGGTCTTAAAAATTGTCGCACAACAGAGGTAAATAGCAGCGATAAAAGTGTAGCGACTGTGACCCTGTTCGGTCTCGTGTCAAAACGTTTGTGCTGCTTGCCGTTCAGATGTACACTGTGAAAAATCGCTGAGCATGTGTAAAGGATTGCTGACGACACAGTTGTCCGTGCGCGAGTACATCACGTCCGTGCGCGAAAGTGAAAGAAAAGGTATTTGAATGTTTTTTGTGTGCGTCTCTGTTGTCTGAGTGTGTGCGCTTGTGTGTGCACATCACTCCCTGTGCCTGACAAAAACAAGGAAGGGCAAAAGGAGAGAAGAGGAGAAGCACTAAAAGAAAAGGGTGAAAAGTAGGAGGCAGAGGAAAGACAGCGCTGGGAGGGGGGCTGGGCAACCATGCCAGCATTCCGATTCACAAGCAGATGGTCCTGTTTATGACCTGCGGAGCGTGTGAAGTTGCTGGTGGCAAATGGAATTAGAGTGGCCGCTGTTGAATGCCTACACTATATTAAAAGGCAGCACAATGAAATGTTTTTAATGAATATTTTCATTAGAGAAAGCAAAGGCATTTGAATGATTTTTGTGTGTGTGTGTCTGATGTCTGTGTGTGTGGTTTCAGTGGCCAAGTGTGTGTGCCATTCCACTGCCAAATGTGTGACACTTACTGTTTTTCATGAGTAAAAGCAAACAAGTTCATGGAAAGAGACCTCTAATGGTCTTGAAATGCTGCAAAACTCATAAAATGGAATGTCACTAACCTACTTCTCTTTTCTAAGATGATCGCACTGTAAATAATTGTTGTGCCATGATATTAAACAGTAAGCAAATCATCGGAGGCACTATTTTATTAAAGTTGTATTTGCATATGAAAGACACATGCAGGTAAAAATAAAATACAAACTTAATTTCTGCGACTCCAGTGCCCACTCAGCACCATCATCCTCCTAAGATTCTCATGATCCTAATGTACCAGAGAGAACCGGCAATGACCCCCAGAATGAAGATGAGCGGTATTTATGTGCTTCAAGGAACGGGAGCTCTGTTGTCGCCCCCTGCCTTTCACAAAAGCCACTCTTCGGAAACCAAATTAAAATGCTGCGGCGAGACCAGGTCTTAAAAATTGTCGCACAACAGAGGTAAATAGCAACGATAAAAGTGTAGCGACTGTGACCCTGTACTGTCTCGTGTCAAAACGTTTGTGCTGCTTGCTGTTCAGATGTACACTGTGAGAAATCGCTGAGCATGTGTAAAGGATTGCTGATGACACAGTTGTCTGTGTGTGCGCGCGCCCGTGTGTGCACATCACGGCCGTGCCGCGAAAGTGAAAGAAAAGGAATTTGAATTGTTTGTGTGTGTGTGAGTGTGTGTGTCTGTTTTCTGTGTGTGTGCGCACATGTGCACATCACTCCCCGTGCCTAACAAAAACAAGGAAGGGCAAAAGGAGAGAAGAGGATAAGCACTAAAAGAAAAGGGTGAAAAGTAGCAGGCAGAGGAAAGGCAGCGCTGGGAGGGGGGCTGGGCAACCGTGCCAGCATTCCGATTCACGAGCAGATGGTCCTGTTTATGACCTGTGGAGCGCGTGAAGTGGCTTGTGGCAAATGGAATCAGAGAGGCCGCAGTCGCTTTGATGTTCTTGACTTGTCTTGCTTTGTGGGAGGGGTAGGCGGAGCGGATTCCTGTGGCCGGCGATGTGCACGCGCCGGGCTCACATGAACTGTACGCGATCCGCAGTTGGGTGTACTTTTCAAAAGCCTTACTATAAATCTCGCCCACCATCCCTATGGGATGGCATAGTTGAGACCTAAAAAAGGCTCTGGGGTCTCGCAGTTCATAAGTGTCGAGCACACCTTGATGCATACGTATTAATTTGACAATGTCCTTCAGTTTAGTAGCTTAGCAAAGGTACCATGAGTACCAAGTTAATGCGTTCACTAACGTTGCTCCGCTAGAATAAGGCAACCATTTTTTGTGAAGTGGCCCTGGTTACACTGCACCTGCTGCACGAATCTGGAGCATATATTTTTCAAAACGGTATTTAAATAAAAGCACACATCTGGCTCAGAAAGGTACTAATTGGCCATGTCCCTCTTAAATACAAGCCACGGGCGTCGTGTTTCGATACAGCCGCATGTCAGTGGTGCCAAGGACCCTAATGGAAACACCGTAAACGGCCTCCCTGTCCCTAGTTTATAATAAAACATAATAATAGGGGTCTATCAGGCCACGGTGGCACTGTACCTGCTACAGCAAAGATATGAACACCCCTGGAATAATGAGAATTCGTTGAAGAGACAAAAACTAAATATGAACAGCTTAGACGCAAATATTAACCTCCCTTTGCAGTCCGGCACGCAGAGGTGGTCTGAAAATGTCTCCCGCTGCATCCCAAGACCATACCACTGCCTCTGACATCACAATGCAACACACCTTCACTCTTAATGTGTATTAGAACGGTGACACTGCGTGAAGGGCCGCGCAATATAATGGCAGGTGACATCAGTGTACATTGTGGCACATTATCAAGTTCAGTTCTCATTCAGTACAAGTCCGCGATAGTGACCAGTCAGTCCCTATTTATGTAACGCACACTCCACTAAAGGATTTGTATACATGACTGCGGTTAGAAGAGAACTTCCGTCGCACATCTGAGGGAGAAAATGTCTATTTAGTACTATAGTGGTAGTACATGTAATCTGTTTCATTTCCCCATATTAGAGTGCTCTCCTTTAACAAAGTACAGTACAGTAGGGCTGTACAGCACCGCGATTTCCCACAAGCAATTGGCTGTCTGAGTAGAGGTAAAGGACACCTACCACACATTTGGAAAAGTACAGGGGAAGAAAAAGAAAGAACCCAAAAAAGAACAAGACATGCGGCCGCGACCAGGAGTTGTGTGCGCAAAAGTGAAAGTGATCCGCAGCAGAAGTGAAAGTGATCGTGCTCCAGATGGCGCCTCAGGCGCTGAAAGCAGGCGGCTGCACGCACGCGTAACCGCAAGCGCTAGGCCAGCAAAAGCTGTGGTAGCACTTTGAAAACTCCACTTACTAAATGTCTCACAGAGCAGCTCATGCGCTGCCTCAGGCGAGACCTAAAAATCTTTTAAATAACTATAGGACAAAACTAAGGCTTGCCTGGTAGAGCACAAGTCATTGAATGTAGGCCTATAGTCAGTTGTGTTCAGAATGTTTTGATATGGGCTTGCACAATGATGTGAAGTGATAATCAAGGATGAAGGTCTTGGACTTTGCTTGTGTGGATATGTTAGATAATAAAGTATAGGTAACTACTAATCAGCAAACTCAGGAGATTTTTTAAGTATAAAGGTCTATATTTTTGCGTGTGAGCATGGGGAAACCCCAAAATTAGATAGGAAAATTGGAAGCTTGGGCATCATCTGTTTTTTTTGTAGGTGTAGAGAGATCCCAGAATTCTGCAATAGCCCTATTAATAATGTGTACTATGAAGGTATACATTTAAGAGAAAGGGCATCTGATTCAGCGAGGTTTTGCAATAGTTTGATGCTGCATCGTAATGGTTGATTTTTTTCCATTAATTGATTTATTAATTAGGCAAATTTTTTCCCAACGGTGGTAGGTTCAGAAAACTGTTTGGGTGTTTGAGGTCTTGGATATTTTGAATTAAGGCTCTCGAGAGGCGAGTAGCAGTGTAACACCAATTTTGCTTAAGCAATGTCAATTTGGTAGTGTTCCTTTGCTGATCATAACTGCAAAAGAATTTAAGGGAAGCCGTTTACTCATCATAAGGGTAACGTTTTCGAAGATGTCTTCTTGCTTAATTGGGCTGCTGTGAGTATCACATGCTGATTGGTCTCACAGACTTACTTTGAGAGCAAGAGGAAAACTTTTAGATGAGTACATTTAGGATTTTGATGTTTTATTTTTCCACTTTGGAATTGGCATAATCAATATGTCTGATATTATCCAGGGCATACTGGAGGCAGAATTCAAGACCTTTATGGGGAATTTCATTTCAAGTACAATTTCAGGATTTTTGGTGGATTATGTCCATCAGATCCTTTTACATGTGGAATTTTCATGTGGAAGGTCATATAGCGGGTGCTCAAATAAGTAAACTTCGATAGGATGTTTAAAAGTTAAGATTAGAGTTTAACAGGTCAAGAATTTTGCACCTTATGTTCCTATAGTAAATGGAGTGGTATTTAAGATCAAATTAATTCGAGAGAGAGGCCTGGTTTTGTCCCCCCCCCACCTCCCCCCAGAGTGGAAATTGAAATAACCAAGAACAACATTTTGGTGGTGAGGGATACTGAGCCAACAGTAATGTCTTCAGTTAGCTCAGCAATAAAACTTCTGGGAGAAAGAGAGAAACTGGAGAGACAAAATGGGGGTAGTAGGCCAAGAGCAGAGATCTTAAGTTCTACCACTGAAGGTGGGAATGCTCCATTTATTTGCTTTCTCTCCATTTATTTGCTTTCTAGACCATATATTTTCATTTACAGATAGAGGACTACAAAGAGGAGAGGTGAACTACTCACGCAGGACAATTAGACTATTTGATAACTCTACAAAAGGTTAGCCCCTCTTAATCACATTTGAAGAGGTAAAACTTTTTTTTCTCTTTGATCAGCACCTGCTGAGCAGAACAAGTAATCCTGGTGTAACACTTAATTTAAATACACACACTAGACATCTGTACAACTCTATGAAACCATGAAATAGGCATGATCCGATTTACCAACGCCCTCCTGACTGCCATTGTACAGGAGGCTGAAAATGCACTGCGGTCTGCATGCAACTCAACTCTAACACATGCCTTACACGTGTTGCAAACTTACCAACATTCTGCTGTGTGACAGAATGGGACCATCCATTGTATCCAAATAGTTCATTAGCCAAGCTGATGACCCGATGACCTTCAATGTAGCACACCTATGAGATATAGATCAAAAGGATAAGAACACATATTTCAATATGTGCATTGATCTACTTTTGCAGTTTTCTTGTGGGTACAACAGCTGAGGAGTGTGCAGTAGACAGGATGCAACACTGAAATGTACTAGTGATCAAAAACTCTAGCCACTTCCACCTTCCTTACCCAGACTACACATGCAGGTGGTGAATGGCATTCCAGGGGCAACACACTCAGCCATTCTCATCCTGGATTTTTTCAGGGTTGACAAACTGTCCAACCAATAATATCAATATGGATTAATTTAGTTTAATGAAATCATATCAGTTAGGGAATTTAAACAATTTAACAAGAAGTTGCAAACATGATGAAGGCACCGCACCCTATGTGACAAATGGTAAGTGTGAATTCCACAATAAGAATTTAAAAAGAACACATGACATGCAATTTAGCATTTTCACAAAACATTAGGGTTATGTTTACCATTTTAATCTTTTCTGTTGTGTTGTGCTCTGCATCTACCAGTTCACAAAATAAAAAAGCAAGTGAAACGAAGCCCTTCACAGTGCAAAAAAGTGTTCTAGTGCAGGAGGTTAAACTTTAAAACATCTTTTCACTGCCTGCACAAATATGGTCATTTTGATTTTCATTGGAGTGGATATATTTCTTATATTCACCTAAAAAACTTGAAAGAATTTAAGGGTGCATAATTATATGCATCTAAAATGCACTGGAATCTGTACCTGAATTTTTATGGATGCTCTACATACCCAAAGAGTTACGTTCTATGTTATTTGATTAAGAGTTTAAAAAACAATGAATAGGAGCTGGGGTTGAGGAGGTATAACCAGCTACTCAAATAATACACGGGGCACCATTTTATGATGCTCACTACCAACAGCACCGCCCAAACAAAGAGGGCTGGGGAAAATCTCCCTATCCTTGATTCTAGATGAATCAGACTGGATCGGTACTCCAAAGATTTGCTAGGGAGAAACCTCTGCAACCTGGAGGTACATCCGAAGTGTACCTTAACCCCCTAATCAAAGCTGGCTACTGCCCCTCATCGGATCATGGGGAGGGGACTGGTAATTGGTGAGGTACAGTCTTTCTGGAACCCATAAGCAAGGGCAATTTAGCGAATTTCTTCTAAGGGCAAAATGACTATATTAAAATGGTGGTCTCATTATGGCGGGGAAAGCCATCATGATTTCTATCCTGGCCCGATACTGCCTCACAGACCAAATTTTCCTTCCAACTGTTTTTTCTCTATCTCAATTTAAAATCCCAAAGTAACAGTCCAAAGCCTGCTGAGCAAGAGAGCATCTACAGCACTGATCAGAGATAAGGGTACTACCCTCCAAAATATGGGGGTAGTAAGCAGGGGTCAGAAGATCTCCTTAGCAACAGGATCCTGGACACAGCGCCCTATGAGGTGTGAATGCAGAATGCATCCCGGAACATTTGTTACTATTAAAAATAGGTCTGAAATACCCTTTTAATTTCAAATGCTGCAGTCCATGGGCAGAAGCACCGTTTCCCCACCACCACCTAGTACCCCTTACCTTGGATATATACTGGCATCCCTGAGCCAATGATTTAGCTCCCCTTGCAGTGAGGCTCGCAAGGAGCAAATGCAAGACACTGTGCTTCCATGACATTCAAAGCCAGAGAGCTCTATTTTCCGATATGTCCAACTTCTTCGCAAGCAGCAAATCATCTCTGATCTCCAAACGAGCTCCCACCAAGGCAAAATTACTGAATATACCTTGATCTACATTTGAGAAGTTCTAAAAAGGAGTATGAACAAAAATGGAGTAGAAGAACTAATATTACTTGATCAAATGTCAACCATTAGCCTCTACTATTCAAGGAAGTTCCTGGACGGGTTCTACCCTTCACCCAACGCCTCCCCCCTTCTTGATTACCAAAGAAGGCACAGCATTGTCTTGTTTTCCTATTCAAACTAACCCCTTTCACCAATCATTCAAAGTCTTTTATTTTCAATCCTGTTTAACATCTTTCTGACACTGCTACCGTAGTTTATCAATTCTTTCAAACTAATCTGCTACAACTACGCCAATGACACAAATATTTGTAAACTAGAAAAAATAAAGGAATTAGAATCTTCAAGATGGGGCTATTGTCATTTTATTAATCATGAAAGTGAATATGTTACAAAATCCACCTTCTACTCAAAGAAGACATCTTCTCTCACATATTATAGCTTCAAAAAGCAAAAGACAATGTCCCCTTTATTACGTTACATATAGACTATGCTAATGAGACATCAGTCTCCATACTTACACATAAGCAGTGGCAAAGTTGTGAGTTGTCATTGTGATGTAATGAGGAAGTGGATGGAGCGGAGCATGGACATGGAAGTCGTTGCAGCAGGAGAAATGTCAGTCTCAAGAGGGTAGGGAGGGTAGGTAAGGATGAAGAGAACATTAAGAAAGGGAGAGGTTGAGGGCAGAACAGGAAAGGATCAAAAGAAATAAAGAGGGGGAAGAAGAGACGAACAGCTGGTACAATAAAATATAAGGAGTCCAAAGGGGAAAAAAACAAGGGGCACAATAGAAGGCAGTTGAGGCCCCCTCTACATATAACTTTTAGCCGAGGCACAAAGGGGCAGCAGCATGATGAGACCTAGGGTATTTTACCTTTTACCCTATTAAACATGAAACCAAGACTATACATCTGAGAAAGGGGTGTGCGTGTGACTGTCCTCCAGCAAAGACTCTGCTTTTTAGGCCACTTCTTGCTAGGCTACACATCCAGGTTAATAAACATACAGTGTGGCAGTCCTTTGCTGCCAACTGGTCCAAAATATATCTTTGCTAGTGACAGCATGGATCGCGACACACATGGCTTCACATGTGCACCAGTGAAGAGATATCTTGAGTGGCTTTCGCTGTCAACCCTTCTGAAAGCAATCCACCAAGAAAGTCAATATGTGATGAAGAGGAAATCAACACAAAGAGAAGCAATCAGTAAGGGTGAGTTATCTGTTCAAGGAGCTGCAATAAGGAGGCGAAGTTACAGAATGTTCAGGAGGTCACTAGATGATTTAGATATTCACTGTTTACGACTGCTAGCAACAAAATATAATCCTTCAGTCTTGACATTAAAGTAGAAATTTAAAGCCATTTTTCCCCAAACACCTCCTTTTCTCAAGACAATTTAAAGGAAAGATCACTGTACACAAAGCAATTGTATTAACTCTTCAAGTGCAGATTCAACTAACTCCTGAGCAAAAAGCAATACTATCAGCCATGCTTTGTGAACCAATCTCCAAAACAGTTCCAAAAGTGTATCAAATCTTGCCCAACAAACTGGGTTCCCATATAGTTAAATGACAGTAATGTCTAATATTTAGTGCAATATGAAAGAGCAGAAATCTCAGACAAACACTTTTATGAAAAGTAATGGTTGTCATATTGATGCTGGGAAAGCTTTAAGGGGCTGGTCTTTCCAATTTCGGCATCACACAGAGCCGAAAACAGATAAACAGGAAATGCTGCTTGCAGCTTCCCAATTGCTAGGTGTGCCTGGTTGCTAAACATAAACCACAGATTTGTGTTGACCACATCTGTATCATTCAAATATTTGCTTAATTCAAACGCTGGGTAGTCTGTTAACAGATGCTCCCTTTACCCTATCAGGACTGAAAAAATTATGATGAACACAGAACCAGCACCATCAAGTGTCAGAGCCTAGAAAAGGAACTTGCAGTATTTGATAGCCATCTTTAGGTTTCCCCGCTTCGATATCTTACCTTCTGCCCCCCTCCAGCCTGCCTGCTGCTGATGTATTCTGGTCCCAACTTCTGGCGTAGAGCATTCTGGACTGCTTGATATTCCTCTGCAGTGTACTGGTGCTTTAATAAAAGAAAAGGATGCGATCAATAATAAGACAGCTAGTCCCTTCCCAACCATTATTAAGACAAATGAGTACCTAAGAGTTCCTAGCCAGAGGTTGGCAGATCAACCTACTCAGGGGGTCCATGACTGTTTAATAAATTAAACTAGCATTTGTAATGCAATAGGTCTCGCATTAGGAACGTTTGAGCTATTGGTCTTGTAAATGACACATTTTATTTTTATGTGTTTGTTTTGTAAATAGCGAAATTATTAGCTTTGTCATTTACAATGCCAATACTTTTAACTTTTGCAAATGTGACACTTATAGCATTTTTAGGTTTAAATCCTTTTATTGAAAGACAGTGCAGTAAGGTACATTGTACATAACTATGACGTAGGTAGGGCCCACAGGCCCCTATAAGCAGATCAAGGCTTGAGAAGGCCCTGGCTATGTTGACAAAGTCCGACCTGTCTGGGAAAGAGCAGCACTGTGCAGAATATAGCAACAAAACAGTAACAATTCGAACCCCCCCACCCCCACGCCCCCCTCCGAACCCCGACACCCCCCGCCCCGTCCAGTGCCAATGTCTTCCCCTGGCTGACTAACCTCACAAGCCAGAGAATTTCCGCCCGCAGAAGCCATCTCAAGGGTCCTTGGTCGCCGTCTCAGTAAGACGCAGTAATCGAAGCTAGCGGGGACACGTTATTTCTCTGAATTCCATAAGTAACAGGGATCGGAAGGGCTGCCAGAGTTCTTCAAATTGGTCTCTATCCCCTGCCAGTGTGAGGGACAGTTTCTCCATACCCAGTACGTGCCACATCCTGTGGAGCCAACCTGTGGTAGAGGGGAGTGTAGTGGTGCGCCAGTGAGTGAGGATGTTTTGCAACGCTGATCCTTGTGCAATGGCTATTTGGCGTCCCCAGCGAGAGCGCAATGGATATGTCAGTGCATTGGGGAGGCTCAGGAGAACATAAGCCGGGAAACGTGGTATTTCAGTAATGAAATGTTTATTAGTTTCGTCTAGTATGTGCGTCCAATATGGCTGGAGTTGAGGCCAGTCCCACAGTATATGTACTAGATTACCGACTTGCCCACACCCTTTCCAACAGAGTCTGTCCTTGGTGTGGTCCATCTCGTACAGCCGCTCAGGGGTGTAATACCAGAATGTGGAAATTTTCGAAAGTGTCTCAGTGAGTCCCGTGTGATATGCAGAATGGCGCGCCCTGTAGGCAATCCCCTCCCATTCCCTGTGGGTTAGGGTCCTACCAAACTCCCTCTCCCAGCCTTCCCGACCTGGGTTGTGGATGTGTGTTGGTGGTGTCTGAATCATCTTATAGATGTCCGAGATAAGTTTAGTGTCGGAGGTGCGCGTCAGAAGCCAGCGTTCGTATGGTGTGAACCGTCTCTCCGCGGTCTCACGGACCTATGGTTGGAGCGCCCAGTGCCTCACCTGGAGGTAGCGCATGCGTTCTGACTCGGGGAAGCCGTATTCCTGTTTGAAGAGCGGGAACGGGAGCACCCAGTCTGCGCCATAGATATGATATAGGAACCGGCAGCCTGCCTGTCTCCAATGTGCAAAGGACCCTTTCGCCATGCCCGGGGTAAAGTCCGGGTTGTCTACCAGTGGTGTTAGCGGGGAGGGAAATGTGGTCAGTTCGTGGGAAATATTGGTAGCTTCCCAGACCTCCAGGGGAATTCGAGTGATGTGAGAAGCGTAAAGGCTTGCTGGTCTGTGTGGCTTCGGGAGAAAGGGGATTTCTGCCTGGTCCTGAAAGAGGCAATGCTTTTCAGATTCCCACCTGCTCCACTCTATTAAATACCGTAGTTGCGCCGCCTGGTAGTATTTGTGCAAATCCGGGATGCCCAGCCCTCCGTGGCCAATGTGGCAATCGTCCTCTTCAGTCTGGGCTTCCAGCCTTGCCAGATGAATTGGGTTAGGTTCCGCCTGTGTTTGCCGGATCCATCCGGCGGGAGGTCGAAGCAGTAGGGTCCGGAAAAGGTATAGGATTTGCGGCAGCACGGTCATTTTGGCTGCCGCTATCCGTCCCAACCAAGAGAGGGGAAGGTGTCGCCACTGATTCAGTTCCTCTCGGATCCGCGTGCGTAGGTGTTGGACAGGCCACACGACAGGCTTGCTCCCTCCCCGCACGACCAGGCCCGAGCCTGGCTCTCCAGGTGTTACATGCAACAACCACCCGTTTCCCGTCTCATATGGGACCCCTGCCCCATGGCATCTCCACATCATGGGCCCGAATCACTACCGGCCCCCACGCCCGGCCTGGGCGCCATCTTGGACACAGCACCACGAGGCCGCGTGGCCTCCGATCGACCCTAACCCTGGGCCTGGCCAGGCCTCGACATCCCGGCACCACCATTCACCCAGGAGGTGAGCGGACTACTTGGCAGGTCAATGGGAGAAAGAGGTGTCGATGGCTCTCCCCCGCCAGGTGCCGATCGCCCCCAGCTCCCCCAGGCGCTGGCTCCACCCCCCTGCTGGGTGTCTGGACTCCCTCATCCCGGACCTCCCGACCTCCAAGTGCGAGGGCCCGGACATCAAAGGGCGCCAGACCTATAACTGGGGCAGCTCCAGAGCAGGAAGGCAGTTGTATCCTGGAGTCGAGAGACGCAGTGAAGAACTCATCCTTGACGGACTACTGGCGCTGCCGTAGCCCTGCCTTGCGAACTATCGTCCTGCCTGCTGGCGCTGCCGCAAACCTTCTGAAACCTTCATCGTCGTCGGGACCTGCTGGCGTGGCCGCGGACCGTTTGTAACTACCACCTTCATCGGGACCTGCTGGCTCCGCCGCGGACCGTCGCTACCTTCAATCATCTCGGGACCTGCTGGCTCCGCCACGGCCCGATCATCTAGAACGCCGAGCTCGAGGATTGTGAGCTATCCATCTATCACCATATCTACCCGAGTGGTAACAAGACTGTCCCGCTACCCCCTTTCCCAACCAAGAGACTAGAACCGAGAGGACCCCTGAGTCCAGACCTCCTTGTACCATTCCACCGTACTTAGAGAATTGCTTATAAAGAACGTTAAACCTTATCCTTGTGTGGTGTACATCTGTGGGGGGGGAAGTTACTTGTCTGTACGATCGCTGGAGACGGCTCTCCCCGGAGACCTCTCCCCTTATTCTCGGCCGACCCTCCCGGTCCGTCTAACAGTAGGGTGGCGTAATTCGCAGTGGACATGCTGGCGAGTGTCGGGGCCAGCTGGATTCCCAAATAAGGAACCGTGTCAGACGCCCACTGAATGGGAAGGAGGTTTTGTAAGTAGGTCCTGGTGGAAGCGGAGAGTGACAAGTCTAACGCGATGGACTTATCTGTATTCATTTTAAATCCGGCTACCGCCGCAAAGGCGTCGATCTCGGCCATGCACGCTGGAAGAGCGGTTCACGGGTGATCTAGGGAGATCAGTAGGTCATCAGCATAGAGACTGATGGTATGTATGTCCCCACCAAACGTTATGCCCGTTGCGTCCCGATTTTGCTGAATCCTTTGGGCGAGAGGTTCCATGTAGAGGGCGAAGAGAAGTGGTGACAACGGGCATCCCTGCCTCGTCCTTCTCTCAATTGTGAACCCAGTCGAGCTATATCCATTAACCCGGACTACTGCCGTGGGCGATCTGTACCAATTGAAAACAAGGGTTCTGAATTTCTCCCCTATCCCGACCTTAGCCAGCACCAGTTCCAGGTAGGGCCAGTGTACACAGTCGAACGCTTTCTCAGCATTGACGGTTAGAATCATGCGCTCCTCCGGTATGCGGGAGGCTTTTTCAATTAGGTGGACCACCCTCTTGGTATGATCTACAGTCTGCCGTTCAGGGATGAAACCCGCCTGGTCAGGGTCCACGAGGCCCGGCAAATAGGGGGCAAGACGTGCCGCTAAGTATGCCGGTGTACAGCTTGAGGTCGACGTTAAGGAGTGATGTCGGTCGGTACGCTCCACATTTGGACCTATCCTTCCCAGGCTTCGGAATGACCGAAAGGGACGCACGGAGGAGATCCGGAGTGATTGTCCCGGGTTCCGCGAAGGTGTTGAAGAGGTGAGTGATCAGTGGGGCCAGGGTGGCGTAGAAGGTCTTGTAGAAGATGGCGGCGAAACCATCCGGCCCCGGTGCCTTCCCCACCTTAAGCCGGGCAATTGCAGCAATTACTTCCTCGATGCGGATGTCCCTCTCCAAATACTCAGTCTGTACCGGAGCGAGTGAAGGAAGCGTGACCGAATCCAGGTATTGCTCCGCGGAACTCGGCGTAGAAGTCGCGTAATGTCTACGCAATCTGGGCGGGATATCTCCTTGACTCTGTTGTTGTCGCGCCACCCTCAACCGGTTGGCCAGCATGCGACCGCACCGGTCTCCACCGGTATAGTAGGCGTGCTTAAGACGCAGCACGGCATATTCCGAGCCATCCATATTCGCTGGTGCATTTGTTCTAATTCCTGTACCCGTTGGGTAAGCTCCTCCCGTTTGGCCTGCCTATCCCGGTTCTCGGCTGACGAGAGGGCAATAAATTTCCCTCGGAGGACCGCTTTCAAAGCTGCCCATTGGGTCGTGAGGGTGGTGTCAGAATTGGATTGGCGTTGTGGGTCAGGTAGTCCTGTATAGCTGTCTGGTTGTGCTTTACGATGTCCTTCCTATGCAGTAGAGTATCGCAGAGTCGCCATACCCTGGGGGCGGGGGGGGGGCTAGGGGAGGGGGGTGACGTAGGCGGAATGGCAATTGTCGTGATGACTGGCGCGTGGTTGGACAGTGAAATGACCCCTATGTCTGTAGACGCGCCGAGGGTACACACCGGTCCAGTTGCTAAAAAGTGATCTATTTGGGCGTACATTTTGTGTGCCGCGGAGTAATAGGAGTACTCTCTTTCTTGTGGGTGGCTGAGACGCCAAAGATCGTGAAGGTTGAGTTCCTGCATTTTCATAGTGCATGCAGATGATAGTGTCCCTGCTTGATGAGTGCGTTGACTCGACCTGTCAAGTGCTGCGTCAAAGACCATGTTCATGTCACCTCCTAGTATAATGTGTCTGTCTAATGTCGCTGTGATGTCAGTGAGGGATGAGTGAAAGAATTGTTCTTGGCCCTCGTTGGGGCAGTACAAGGAGCCAATCGTGAGTGCTAGGCCGTTCAAGGCAAAGCGGTATGCCAAGAGTCTACCTTGCAGCTCTGCAGTTTTATGCAGAACCTTTCCTGGAAGTGGCGTACCACCAGGATCGCCACTCGTGCGGTTTTGGTGGGCCCAGAAGAGAAATATTGTCCCGGAAATGCGCAGGAGCGGAGTCTGTGGCAGTCTCGTGTCAGCAGGTGCGTCTCCTGGAGCAGGCAGGACATCTCCAAGAAGAAAGCACCGCGCGACTCTTGCCCGGGTTATTAAGACCCCGTACATTTAGGGTCAATATCTTAAGAGTGTTGGGCATTATAATGCGTGATGGTGTGGGGCACGTGTGCATTGTCGGTCAAGTGATCTCCGATGAGGAAGGAAACAAGGGTACCAAACTGACAGGAGGAAGAGAAGGAGGAAGGAGGAAGGAGGAAGGAAGGAAGAGAAGGAGGAAGGAGGAAGGAAGAGAAGGAGGAAGGAGGAAGAGAAGGGAGGAAGGAGGAAAGGAGAAGGAGAAGAGGAGGAGGAAGAGGAAAGGAGAGGAAAAGGGGAGGGAGGAGGAGGAGGAAAGAGGAGGAGGAGGAGGAGGAAGGAGGAAAGAGGAGGAAGAATGAAGAGGAAGAAGAAGAAACCCCCATTACTGACTTCTACAGGAGCCAGCTTGCCCAGCCAAGCTAATCTTCTGATATCCAAAGACACGCGCTACCTCCTCCACGGCTGCCGCTTGTTCATATGCCACCGTCACTGGGTCTGGCTTGTGAGACACCTTCGGTGAACGCCGACGCCCCACCTGCTGCCATCAGTCGCTCGAGGGCCTTGGCAAAGTCTTTCGTGAGGGGCGATCAGAGGGGTCTTTCGCCTGCTTGTCGTCATCCTGATCTATGCCCAGCAGGGCGCAGGTGTCTCGGAGGGAGCGAAGTTGTTGGAGAGCCCCGTTCCACTTGAAGATCAATCGAAAGGGATGGCCCCCAGGAAGTAAGGAACACCCTTGTCTCGTAGAAAAGCGGTGGCCGGCCTGAAGGCCCTGCGCTTCTGCAGCGTGATCGCCGAGAGATCTTGGTAGAGAGCTACCGGATGGCCCTGGTAGCGAAGGGGCTGTTTCTTGCGGGCCGCCTGAAGGATGCGCTCCTTTAAGGGTAAGTCAGGAAGGAACACCAGTATGTCTGGGGGAGGGGCAGGCACCCGGCGCGCCAAGCCGACCCTGTGCGCCCTGTCGATGCGGATGTCAAAGTCTACTCCCTCGCTCAAGACATCTCTGAAAAGGCCCTGAAGGAAGAGGGAGATATCCTTCCCCTTTGCCTGAAGTGGGCACGCCCCGGACCCGTATATTATTTCTGCGGGAGCGGTTCTCAAGGTCCTCCATATGCGCCTGTAGGTCTACCTGCTGCTCCCGGAGACGCACCACCACCTGTTGCAACTGCTCCACCTCTTCACTTCTGGTGCGGTCGTCGTCCTCCGCGGCAGCCACTCTCTCCCCAGGCCATCCACATCCCTCCGTAACTCCCGGAATTCGCCAGCCAAGTCCTGCTTTAGGATGTGGAAATCATCCCGCAGCTTATTAAAGAGGGTCTCCAAAAACGACTTAGTGATGGGGGCTCCATCCTCCTCATGCCCGTCGCGCTCTTAGTCGGTGCCATGGTTGCTGGACACTTCTCCCCTTTCTGGGCGCCGTTAGTGAGCATGTCCGTAATTGTGCGGCCCCCTATGCATTGACCTGATGTCATGATGTTCGCGGCAACCGATCCCGGGGGTTGCTGGGCACACACCCCCCTGGTGGACAGTTCGTGGGCCGGCACAAACACCAAACCGTGCTAGCCACCCGTGAAAACTGGGGGTCACTCTCTGGGCCAGGCAAAGGCGGGTATGGAGCTCCTTTGGAAGAGCGATCACTGCTTGCTAGGCCTTGAGATCCTGCGCTCACCTCAGTGTCTTCTCGCCAGAGGTCACTGACCTGCAGTAAGCCGACGTTTGGTGTCCCCCGCTGTCCCCTCAGGCACAGGCCGCCGAAGTGCGACTCGATGGTGCTCCTGCCTCTCAGTGTTGATGCGCCTTGCCAAAGCGACCCCGATCGGGCCCTCCGGGGACCGTCACCAGTAGGCCCAGAAGCCTGTGGCCAGATTTCCAAGGCTCCCGACCAGGCGCCCACGCGATTCGTCAGGTAGCCTTTCACCGCTAAGCGCCGGGGCCCAGAACCCCCTCCTCTGGCGCTGTGGTCGCAGTATCAAGGCGCTGTCTCTGGGTGATGCGCTGTCCAGCGCAGCCGGGGCTCAATTTTCGGGCAGCCGCCCCGCCGTCTCAGCCTTAACTGGCCGCACACCACATGGCCCGCGGGGTCGCCCTCCACAACGCAGTCAGAGGCGGACAGCGGCAGGGGCCAGGATTGAGGGCTGCTGTTCGCTGTGGGCCCGGAAACCAGGGGACCCCGTTTCGCGCCCTCCAGACTGAGTTCTTTCCCAGGTAGCCGCGGGGAGCCCCGCGCCGGTCCGAGCACCGCCCTGGGCCGCCTCCGCCGCAGTGCTCACCTCCGCCGTCGGGCTGCGCCTGTTGCTGGTGTCTGTCTCTCCGCCCCACACAGTCTCTTGCTCCACAGGCCGTGGATCGCGACCGTCACTCCACAGCCGCGGCCGCCATTTGCCACTGGGCAGGCCGCGGTGCGAGGCAGACAGGGCTCCGTAGCCGTGCAGGAGCCACCACTCTCCGCTTTCACCGGGTCGGGTCTGCAGTCCGGTGTCTCCGGGCCCCCGCCAACTCTGTTCGGGGGTCTCAGTGCTAATTCAGAGGTCCGGGGGAGGATTCAGGACGGGAACCTCAGGAACCCACGTCCGACCCGGTCGCCATCTTGGCCACGCCCCCTTATAGCATCTATAATGAAACATGTTTTTTAATTACGTGACTTATATGTATTGATATTACAAATAACTGGATT